>NW_008580921.1:115366-135062 GCF_000691845.1 Merops nubicus | reverse complement strand
AGAGCGTGACTGATTGCCAGACACTTAGCAAACTGGAGCTTGCCACCTGCTGTATGTAAATGTACATACAGGACAAGTTTCATGAGTGTAGTGCAAGCCCAGGAATCCAGAATAGTTCATAATCAAATCCAGACAAGTTAAAATTTTATGGTAGAACTCTGCTGGTTCTTAAGATGTTGCTACAAGTCTTTCAGCCCAGACTATTGAATAGTGTTACAAAAGATGCTTAGTTTTTCATTTAAAACAAACACAAAATGTTTCTAATCCTTGTGGCTCAGAAGAATACTTGAATAGAAATCCAAAATGCTCAACAATAGAGGGAACTCCAAATTGCGTTTTGAAAGCACCATTATTCAGGGAAGAAGAGGTCAAAACTCTTCCATGGTATTTCACACAATTTTTTAATGCCTTGGACTTCTTGATCTCCTTTGTTTTAGCTGCATGGGAGATAGATAATGATGGTGTCTGTTTAAACCTGCTTAAAAAGCAGGACGCTTTTTACCTCAACAGACACAAATATCTTGCAGGCAGCGGTTTAAAGGGAACTGGTTAAGGGACTTTAATGCTGGTTTTTTATAAGTCTGAGAACATGGGAAAGTTCTTGATCTCCTTTGTTTTAGCTGCATGGGAGATAGATAATGATGGTGTCTGTTTAAACCTGTTTAAAAAGCAGGACGCTTTTTACCTCAACAGACACAAATATCTTGCAGGCAGCGGTTTAAAGGGAACTATTTAGTGCTGGTTTTTTGTAAGTCTGAGAACATGGGAAAGTTCTAAAAGTCTGAGGGAATGTTTGTGTGGGGGTATTAAAAAGCGTAGGGGAAAAAAATCCAGAGGTAGGCGTGTCAATCTGACATTGATTGAGGTAAAGCAGGAGATGCAGACCCAGACCTGCTTAATAAAGAAATAAATGGGAACTAATCCTGAGCAACATGGGCTGATGTAATAGATTTTGTCAACTAATTGAAATGTTATTTATGAAGCTACAAGTTTGCTTGGTAAAGACAACAATATTGATGTAGTGTATGTGGACGTCAGTGAAGTGTTTGGCATGCCACTACATGGCACTATGATTAAGGAACAAGAATCATGCAAAATTAATGTGGTACACAATTAGTGGAATAAAAACTGCCTTTCACAATGTAATTATAAGTGGATTTATCATTATAAGATGGACAGCACAGGGATCAGCCTCATGCTATTTGTTTGTTTGTTTTAGCAGTGACCTAGATGGGCATATACTTTCCTCATTGATCAAGTTCTCAGCAGATATAAGTGGGGAAGTAAGGAATGAACAGTTCACTGGCACAACCCAATCTGATTTACGAGGTACACTGCTGAAGGAGCAAGCCTTGTGATGTGGCCAAACGTAAAGCCACAACCATAGCACAAAGACATGAAACCAGAGGGTTGAGGTGGGGAAATACCCCTGGAAACAGAGATACTACAGGAAAGCTGGAGTCTGGGTAGTCAGTGGCCTTGCTGTGAGAGTCGTCCGCAAATGCAGCAGGCAAAAGGGCCACTCTTGTCCTGGTATTTTTAAGAAGCAGACTCTTGAGCAGGGATGAGGAAGTCAGATTGCCTCCACCTTTACTGGAGGTGGTGCCTGCTGCTCCAGAGGTGCTGAGGAGCAGGGGACAAGGCTGTGCACAGCCAAGGGCAGTGGCTGGCAAGCAGATTTTGCTGTGAAAGGTTTGGTGCCCTTGGCTTTCTGCAGGGAAAGGAAAGAGGTGTGTGTAGGTCATGGTCAGCAAGTACCACTGTGAGGAACACAAATGTGCAGCAGGGCTCTTTATGCTGACAAAGATCTAATGAGATGCCAGGCTGGCAATTAAAGCTAGACAAACTCAGAGTAAAGTCTAGATGCATGTTTGTAAATGAAGGCAGTAACACATAGAAGTAAGTGATTAGAAGTTCTGTAGGAGTCTGCATCACTTGGGGATTTGACACTTGGGTGTCCAGATTGCTCTGCTCGGGCAAGGATGAGTTTGAAAGTCCAGGGCCTCTGTCACATGGGAGGTTACAACATCTGCTTAGCAGACCCTTAATTAAGTACCGTAAATTAATTTACAGATGAAATAGTCTGAGTTTAGCCTGTTTTGTTCAGCAAGATCTCTGTGTTAAACAGTCTGGAAAGGGATTGATTCTGTGGAAATGTTTGTTCATTTCAAAATCCACACAAGCGTTTTCCTCTCTGCCCTCTCCCATCTCAGTGTGTACATTTACATAGGCAGGTAATGGAAGAGATGTGGGCTTTAGCAGCAAGTGGAAAACCTCATGCATAATGCTCTGCTAATTGCTCTGTGTTTAAAAATAGGCCACACTACACTGCTTTTTATCCTAAACCTTCTTTATGTTGTCTGGCACTGGATAACTTCAGCAGCTCTTGATCTCATCTGAGTCATGACAGGCCCATTTGGGCTCCTCTCTGCCCTGCAAGGCTGTTCCCAGTGTAGTTACTGGTCTACCCCCAGCTGGCATTTGGAGGGAGTCCTGAGGAAGAGGAAGATCACCAGCTATCTCTAGAGGATCAGTCCAGAATCCTTTTCCTTCCCATCTCTTCTGGTGTAAGGGAGTGAGAGCCTAGGGGAGGATCACACCCAAAGCACTCTGGAGTTGGAACCTGTGATTAAATACGATTTGATTTTTATCTGTTATTACAAAGAGCCTCACCAGCTTTGATGTATTAGTGCGTGTGATGGGTTTGGGAGGTGAGAGAGAAGGTGCCAGAGCAGGCTGTCAATGTTGTGGCTCATACACGCCGTCCACTAGATTCAGAAAGGCATCTTCATCTTGCTTATCACAGAGCCTTGATAAACAAATAGCTTATTCTTTTGTACAGTGCCTGAGATTTTCATCAAAAGGAGGGAGCCAGTTATATGAATCACAAGGCCAATGCAGGACAAGTCTGTGCTGTAATTCATTTAGACAAACGTTGAAGTAAATTGATGGACTCAGGTTTGTTTAGATTAGTGGCCTTTTGAAAAATGAGTTGTCCTGTGTGTACAATTTTTCAATCTGTTTACATCTAATTAGCTGTTCAGATTGGCTAAAATTAAGCGATGTCAGTTGTAATGCATTCAGAGGTGAAGATATGATAAAATAGGCTCTTTTATAATCTCCTCAGCAAGTGGCTTGGAGCCCTGGCGTAGTGTGAACTGGGGGCGTGTGGAAGATCAATCTTCAGCGTGGAATCAAATATAATCAAGCTGCAATCTCACTATTGTAGTGAATGGTCTGTAGCCTCTCTCTTGCGGTGAGTCAAAGAGGGAGCAAGTTTCTCCTTCATCCTCTCCCATGACTCCTTTTCAGTAGGTTTGCCTGGGTGTCTGGGGCATGGTGTTGGGGTGGCTTCCCCAGCTCACTGGTGTCTTTACCTGTTTTCCTGTTGCTGTCCTGTGTGCTGGATACTCCTCCCTGGAGACAAGTCACTTGAACAGCTTGAAATCTAAAAACCGACTGCTGCAATGTCAGGTTTCTAATTCTGCAGCTCAGCTGACAGCTCTGGAAAGTCCCTATCAAAGGCAGAAAATACAACACTATTCAGCAGACTTTGTTCTGCCACCATACGGCCCAATTCTATTTTACTGCTCTAAAGCCTACAGAGTTTTGCATGTTTCTGACCCAAAATTCTGCTATTACTATGTAAGCTTCTCAGCAATTAAGCTGTGCTTATTGCTGCATCAGTGCTTTTAGACCGTGACCAGCAAGCAGCACCCTCTGTACAGCAGCAGCAATTTTGTTTTCATGCTTAGTCGTGGATACACATTTAAGGGGATTTTGGCACAGGTTTTCTCAAATATTTTTTCAGTTTTTTTGGTCTTTTCTTTCTTCCTTGGCTCCTCCAAGGCTTTTGCTAGCAATTTGAAGAGCACTCCCCTGCCCTTGTGTAACAATCCCAAGACTTACAGGATTTGAGAATTTGCCAAACTGTGATGTTTCCCATGTTGAACATAAGGTGCTGTCACCTGACTCCAGCCACGTCACGGAGTATGGGCAGGTTCCCCTGCCCTGTTTGTGCAAGGAGCTGCAGTGGGGGTGTGGCCCCTCTCCTTGGTGTCCCATCCCTCTTCCTGATGCACCAGGGTGGCTGGTGATGCACCTGAGTATCTGTGCTGGAAAGCAAGCTCAGCTCAGTGGCTCAGGACTTCACGGGCAGGGTCCTGCTATTTGCTTGGGAGCCACAGAAGCAGCAGAAGGAACCTTTTAAAAGCCAACAGGAGGATTGCCCTATGAAGCTTTCATGGGCAGCACTGGAGAGGCTCAGAGGACAACCTGGTGATGGAACAGCTCATGGAGAAGGTGGCCTGGCCGTGCTGTCTGTGTGTGGGAATCGGGCTGGGAGCTTCTACCTAGGCAACAGCAGTGAAGAGGCCAGCTGGTACCTGCCCAGGCACCTTTGTCATCAGAGCCCCTATGACCTGCTCCGCAGGTACTGCCCGTAGCTGCTTTCTGACCCCTGACATTTCCCAAAACGAGCTGAGGGCGCTCAGCGAGTTACGAGGTCAAACCGTGAGGTCTCGGGTGCCAGGGCTGTGCCAGGCTTTGGCCCCATCCTCCCTGTTGCAGCTCTCTCTGGTTTCCTCCTGGGGTTTCTGCCCCCCTGCCCAGGTGGTGGGGACTGTCCCTGTGCTGTGGCAGTGGTGGCTGGGCCAGGCAGGGTTCCCTCGTGCCAGCAGGGGAAGCTCACATCTTGCCTGTGCTGTGGGTCCTCGAAAAATGCATTTGCCATTTTCCTTTGACTGTTCACATGGTATTCTCCTTCAGGAGAGAGATCAAATCTGAGGCACACGGTCTCAACGCTTCAGCATTTTCCTAAAGGTGAGGGTGGCAAATGCCTAAGCAGCAGCAATAACGTTGTGGGTTATTTTCGTCAAAAACAGAGTGTTTTATATGGAGAGAAACTCTTCTAACCAGCAGAAATCTGATTCTGAACCTGTTAGAATTACTTAGGGACTCAGGCTGGAATTCTGCAGCATGCTGTAGCTCCTCTGCTGTAAGGTTCTCACTGCTGGATGTCTTTAGCTGGATGACAAGTGATTTGGGGCTGAAAGTTTCTTTATGTTGTTCAGGAGGATTTCCTTAGATTCTTTTCTTTTAGTTGAAAACAATACTATGAGCCAGTTTTGAATTGACAGGAGTACATATGAAGTGCAGGGTTTTGTTTTTAAGGCATTTGCTCTTATTACTTAAAAAGGGTAGTTCTGGCAGGTGTGAGCTAGTGCTGAGCAGTCTTCAACAGGATTTTTCTGTGTTTTCTTTGTGCCTATCCATCTACCCGAGGTTTAAGTACCTCCTTTCCATCTCTACTCCTGTGCTACAACATTTCTTGATTAAAAGAGATCCTCTTGATTTCACTAGGCAGTCAGGCATTTCTGTTAAGCTCTGTTTTACAGAAGTCAACTAAATAGCAAATAATCTATGCTCTGTTACAGTCTCAAGCCAGTGCCAGGGTGAGCAAAAAAAATACTCTTAATTTGCAGATAATGATGAAAAGAAATCTATCAGTAATTTCTGTGCTGGAAACAATATCTGAAGTGATTTTCTACAGTGTTATAGTTGTGTTAAAACAGTTACAAACATAGGATACAAGAGGGCTCAAAGTTGATAAACAAATGGGAAGAAACATCCACACACAGTAGCCTGACACCTTTGTCATATTTTCCTGTCTTCCTGCTTCATTCCTTTTCAACTTAATTTATAGGCAGCAGAGATTTTGCTTTGTCTTAACTAAGGAATTGAGCAACTGCTAGGGGCAAGAAAAATGGTGGCACAAATAATCTTATCTTATTTCATAAGATATTTCAGTATTTCAGAAGTTTCTTCTTTCTTGAAGACAATACCTGTGCAGTCCCCCCTTTGTCTTAGGCAATACATGGTGGTGAGGCTTATAATCCACATCTTCTCCCTTCCTGTAAAAGTGGCATGACTTCAGGATCAGTGCCTCAGAAAGCCATCTCTGCTCTTTCTGTGCTTGATGGCATTGTAGAAGTAACTGATGAAATGCCCTTAATTTGGAGGGAGAGAGGGAACATAAGATCCTCAGCAGACTCTGATCTGACAGCAGGTGAACAGCATGGGGAGCTGTCAGATTGCACAAGTTGCTAAGGTCAGGTTAAATTAGTGTCCAGGTACTTGTACAGTGGTAGTAGGTGCTAGCATGTATGGTATGTGTCACTGTGGAAATCTCTGCAAATTCCACTCTTAAATTATCGGCACAGAGGAGTCATTTGGCCACATCACTTGTCAAATGGCAGTATCTCTGAGTGGGGCAGGCAATGAAAATTCGTGTTCTTTAGGACTTGGCATCACTTTTAATGTCATTCTTAAGAGTTTAGACTGATTCAGCTTGATGTCTCAGCTGAGCTTATAAACATGCTGAAAGTTCCAGCAACCCTTGTCCTTGTTATCTTCCATGAGGGGAGGGAGAAATGATGATGAAGGTGGCATCATCTTGTGGAGACAAAAGTAAGCGTACACTCATGATGATGTTTGATATAAAGAGGAGAGGGAGAAGACACCTCAGAGCACTCTGGCCTGGAGATCAGCCTTTGGGAACACTGCACAGGGGCGTGTGCTGGATACGTCCAAAAGAGCCAGTGAAGGGATATGTTGAAACACAGAAATAAAAAGCAGTAGTGAGGGAGGGAAAGCTCTTCCAGCTCTTCCACCCCCCTTGCTGTGGTTGCACTGTTACCATCTGGAAAGATTTAGTGCCAGAGGGCTTCATAAAAGACAGCAATCCTGAAAATGTAGTGGAGAAGGTTGTGTTAGAGAATTTCTCCTCTCTAAGGTGAGCTGTCGCACAAGGCTGCTGTAATGCGGCTCTTAGCAGCAGCAGCCCGTTATGCCATAAACACTGTCGAGACAAATACAATGTTTTACCAGAGGCAGCCAGCAGATGCTTTGTGTAAACCTTACTCTGCTGCTGGGCAGATTAATTTTTGGTATATTTTACACGGCATTGTTTTTAAACAAATATGTTTAGACTAATAATCCTCTGCTAGCTTGGGTTTCTTCAAAGTGCTCAACAAAGATTCCCCTCTGTTTGAAGGCAGGGTGAGATCTGTGCTTTCTAAGAGCTCCTGTTGTAATCACCAATTCACTATATAGTTTACAAGCATTGTAGAGGATTAACTACAGAGTATTCCAGAGGTGCTCTTCAATTGTCATCCTACAGCTGACAATGTCACTTGAGGGAGAGGCGTGTAGGTAAGAAATGCAAATAAGCCAAAGAATGAAAATGTTGCTTTCTCCTTTGGCTTGTCTTTCAAAAACACAAGATAGGATTTCTGATCCTTTAAACCTACCCATGGATGAAGGCATCTTCAGTGGGTGTTCCAAAATGTTTGTCTACTGGTGTGTCTCCTATGTAGAACCCATTCTGGGTATGAAAAGCTGCACTTCTGCTTTTACACTCAGAATAATACTGCAAAAAATATAAGCTTTCAAGCCAAGCACAGCATCCTCGTGATGAAAAGGAAAGAAAGGTCAGTGAAGCTTGTCCTCAGTGAGAAGCAATCCCAACTGACGTTCAGAAACCTGAAATGATAACATAAGCCATGCTCACGTGTGACAATCAAGCTTCTCACTCATTTCAGCTGCTTCTGGACAATTCCTTTCAACTAGATCTAGTTTTCAGCTAGGCTTAATTGAGAAGCTGGTCTTGCTAATGAATTTGTATGAGTTTACTGGCCCTGGCAGTTTTCGCTGTAATGCAGCGAGTGTATTATATTAAAAATGTATATCACAACTGAAGCAGTTTTGTAAAACAAGCTTTAATGCAGCATCTGCTTATTTGTGCCTTGGGGATGTGAGACAACAGCAAACTGCTTACTGCTTGAGAAATCAGCACACCACCACAGGCGTTGCTCTGGTGCTAGAAGTCAGGGCAGCGCCTTAATCTGGATGCAGATCAAATTGTTGTGTTGATAATTAGAAGACAATAAGCCCGCATGAAATTGAACCAGGATGTATTAAAATCAGGTAGTAATTCTCCTTAATGCTGACTGGAAGTAAGCCATGTCAGAAGGTAACCAGAATGCATTATTGTTTGCCATTATAAAAAGGGCCATTTAAAGGGCTCTCTGTCACCTAGGGCTGTTTAACCTTTTGTAGGTATGAGCATTACAAGGGAGCCTGATGCATATTTTGTGTGTGTTATTGTGCATAAATGCATGCCCACGATTTTTATATTCCTGTGTGCATATTCATCATGAATTCAGACCAGGGTCAGTGTATTTCCAGATCATGTCACTGGTGATAGCCAGGAGCAGCTGTTTCCAAAGAAGGTGAAAGAAGCTTCATCCTTGAACTATCCTAGTGGGAAAACGCTTGCGAAAGCCTACCAAGAAATGCTTGGCTTTTGGGGTGAGATGGGAATGTAAATGTGAACAGTCTCAGATAAAAAAAAAGTGTTTGGATGTGAGAATCAGCTGTGAATATGCCTAAATGCTGAGATCTGGCAGTACAATAATGAGCTTGATAGTGATCCCTATGTTGGAACAAAACCTGTTTCCCTGAATGTCTTCTTTTCCTGGGATTCTGAAAGGTGAACACAAGACCCTTGGGGATGTGGAGGACACTTCCCTGTGCTGGCCCTTATTTTGTTTGCCTGCTCCTTGTAAAAGTTACTTGTCATTTTAGGTAAGCACTTAAGTGCTTAAGAAAATTTTCTTTCCCAGCCTTTCAACATGATCATTTCCTCCCTGTGCTTTTTGTACACTTATTTTCTATGCTAATAGGACATCATTAGTCTTATTTATAAGAAGCACCATTACAAATTGTTAGATGATTGACTGTGGTGTGTTCCCATAACCTGACATAACTGCCTGCACTTTGCTGTGTTTTTTTTAGTAATGCTTCCATCAGAACAGATGAACCCAGATGCTTGTGCTGGTCGGTAACTAAAAGGGAGAAATAAAGGCAGCCTTTGAAAGCTCGAAGATCCAGTACACTTATGAGCTCTCTCTTGGTCTGATCAGCAACCTTATGGTGGGTTTAATTTGGAAATCATTATTTGGACAAAACTGGGGCAGAGCTGAATCTCAGCTGGCCCTGAATAACTTGACAAGCATCAGCCTTTCAACGTCTGTGCAGCTCTGACAGCAGATGCACTGTTTATTTACAGACAGATGTAACGGCAATCTCAGATCTACACCTAATTTTGCACTGCCACAATGTTTACAGGTTAAAAAAACCACTGTATGGGGACCTTAGCATCAGCGCTCAGGCAGGAGGGCAGCAGACATGTCTTGTGGAGGTTGGCCTTCCTTGGCCAGTGACACCAGAGAAATGACAAGAAAAGAAGAAACTTCTCATTGACCCCTGTCCTTTCTCAGCTCCAGCACTGCAGTACAGGATGGAGTATTAAGAGGAAGTGTTGTTTCTGTTTGGTTTTGTGGTGTTTACTCAGCTATCGAAAACATCAGTAGAAGCCCTTGCTGAAGCCAAATGTGTTACTGCACTGTTCACCTAAGCAGAAAAGTAGGGAACATTTTTAGTACCTTTCATCCACTCCATGCCAGAGCAGTCTGGGTGCAGGCTCACAGGACCAGAGATGTTGGCTGGAGATTTATACCTTCAAAGGCTCCAAGTCTAGGAGTGAGTCTGGTCATGTAGCTCTGCCTGAGACCTGAGAGCCAAATTAATCCATCTACCCAGCCATGGGGCTGTGTGGGCATTTAATGCTTTCCCTAGTCATGTAACAGTGCCAAAGGCAGCACAAGCAACCTGAACCTTGGATCCCCGAAGTCTGATGCCTCAGGAAATGCCTTTGTTTCTGAATTGTGTGCCTCTAAGTATGTATTCAAGTGCTTACAGACCGTTTTGGGCAGGTGCTTACACAGAAATGGAATTCCTGAATATGTGTTAAATGTTTTTCATTCATAATGCCTTGACAAAAAGTGTGAGGTCATCAGATATGGCTTGTGCCATTCCTCAACAGGCTCTGGATTCTGTGAAGAGTAGTGCTTGGTGCCTTCTGTTTAAAGGCATTTAAATGGCTGATCCTTTTCCTGCTGTGTACTTTTGGAAGCTCTCTTTCTTCAAATATAAGGTTATAGATGGGAGCATTTTATAGCTATTACTTAGCCCAGTAGCAGGAGAGAAGAGCTGTCTGAATGTCAGTGTTTGTCTATATAGCACATAATATATGGACATATGCTATATAAGACTGTTACTTATTTAAAAAAAAAAAAATCGGTTAAATTATTTTTAGAGCCATGGAAAGCAGGATTGTTCTTTTTTTTTTTTTTTCTGTCTTTTTAAAGGCCTGCAGTAGGCACAGACTATGAAACCTCACATTATTAAAATTGACAATCACAATAATGCTCTAAAATCCACAGGAAGAGGCTCTAATGATTGAAAAGCCAAGGAAATCATCAGTAGTCAAGGGCAGACAGGGTTCCTAAAAGGATTCCAGCTTGTAGAGAAGAAATAATACACCAGGAAGTAACAAATGGAATTAATTGGTTCTTCAAGTAGAACAGTTACAGGAGGAAGGAGGATTATACATATGTATTATTATTCAAATAATGGGAATGAATAGAGGACTCCAGACCTGCGGGTAGCACACGAACACTACCAAGAGACCCTGGGCTGCTGAAATAAATCTGCATGACAACTGGGCAAGAAAGGAGGAGAATAAGGAACAGCAGCTCCACTTGAGCTTACTTCAGCTGCCGATGAATTTGTTAAAACATTAAACCTTCAGGTTTAAAAATCCCATTTTTTAATACTGGAAAGTTCCCTTTGCTTTTTGTTTCTTTATTCATGGGTCCTTGGCTGCTCTGAAATCAGCAGCTTCAGAGTTGGAATTCTGCAAACCTGACATTTAAATGCAGTTTCAGTTGTATATAATTTTCTTCTTCAGTTCTTTTGGGAGTGTTTTAGTGTCCTGTTAGGCAGTGACTGTACTGCAGACTGAAGTTGTCTCTGTACCATGGATTGCATGTCCTCCTGCATTTCATCCCTGGCTCTAGGCAGGGGTTCTGTGTGGGAAGCTTGTAAGATGTGAGAGCTGCTGTTTGTAATTTGGCTGCGTCCTTTTTAAGCATGATGGCACTGGATAAACATAAAATACTGTTCTAATAGTGAAGCAGAAAATCTTCAGCAAATTTTAAGTCAGAACCTTTTCATAGCAGCTATGCTATTTCCATTAGAGGAAATCCCTATAGCATCTTCCAAATAGACTCCATGTGTTTCTCCTAAAAGGCATAAAGCAACTTTGTACTTTTCCCAGCTCTTACCCTTAACAGGGATAAAAATGTTCAGCCTTTCTGCTGGCATGCAGATGCGATTCTTGGTGACTCAAATGTTTCTCAGAACTTAGTTACCCTCTATGTAATTATTCCAAAGAATTATCCTTCCGAAATTAGAAGGAAAAAACATGTAATTACAACTGCAATATTAACATACTTAATGTCTGCCTAACGTCTGAGCATCAAGGCAGAGGCCGGATTTTCAAGCCACGTGCACGCTGTAAGCAAAATGAACTGGGCCGCACGATTTCTTGAACAAAGGTGCTAAATACATGAGCTCGGCACCATTTATGCCATGATTGGCCATGGAACTGGAAGAAGACCTGAGGAAAGTAACATTTCTTTCTAATTACTCTTTCTCTACCCTCTTTCTCCTTTACATATCGACCTGGCTGTTTTGTCGAGCGCAGCAGTCTCGGCTCCTCAGGCTGCCGAGGTCCTGCCCTCTCTTTTGCTGGCCTGGCTGTTTCCCCATCCCCTCGCCACGTGCTCTGGGGGCTCCCCCAGCAGAACACGGCTTGTGCCCCCCTGCCTTCGTCCTCTGCTGGCTGCTGGGGTGAAGGGGCTCAGCGCAGGCCAGAAGAGCCTCGGGAGGGGGCTGAGGACGGGCGGCCGCCCTCTTCCCCTGCAGGGATGGCAGCGGAGCTGGGGAGCGTGGCTGAACTGTGTCTGGTGCCATGCTGCACGGTCCAGGAGGGGTCTGCAGCCCTCGTGGCTGTCACAGTCCTTGCCTTGCTTCTCTCTCCCCTGTGGAAGAAGTTGGGTTTTAATCAGAACTAGCGTTGCACCCACCAGCCCTGATCTGTTGTGGAGAGTGGGGAGCAGGAGGTGGATCAGGCAAGAGGTGTATGTGTTAACAACAGTGACAGAGGAGGAGATGCTGTTGAAAGCCCCAGAGATGCATTTTTGTTTGAGGGGTTAGTTTAATAGAAACACTAGAGCCTTATATAAAGTCAGATTGCCTAAAATGTACATCATTTAAGGTGGTGGTTTTTTTTTTTTTTTAAATATAGCACCTCATTTAACTTCCTTTTTCTTCCAGAGAACTTTGTGCTTTCTACTTCTTCATAGCTAATTTGACTCCACCTATTTAAAAACTGAGTTTTCAGGTTGCTCAGCCTGGTGAAATCTTGCTGTACTTCTATTCACAAGGAGCTGTGAGAGCAGGAGTAGACAGGAAGGCAGCAGCACGTTCATGTACCTGGTAGAAAACGTAACTGTTGCATTCATGTGACATGCCGTGCTCCTGTGAATGAAATGTGCTATTTTTACAGCACGTATTAAATGTGAAATTGTGACTGGTGTTAGAGTGGTGCCAGAACTCCTGCCAATGTGCCGTGTAATTTTATTTTAAGAATGAAAGGTCTTGAATGAGAACCCTGTATTTCCAGCAAATTTATTCCATTTGTCTAGGGTCAGCTGTGCCTATAGGTCATTGCCCTCTTTTTGTTTGATTTCTTCCTTACACGACATTTGATTTCATCTCACAATACAAGCAGAGAAACCTTGGCTTCTGCAGCTGTAAAATCACCTATAGTATAAGGGAATGTCCCTCTTGTACCTACTGTGCTCCACATCTTCAGCTGATGTTGACTGAAGTAGCTGGAGCTCTTCTGGCACCTGTAAGCAGAGGAAGAGCCTAACCCAAGAGACAGGTTGGTCAATGGCACCCTTGGCTATGAAATAATCCCTCCCAAAAGCAGAATATGGGTTGGGTTGGAATGCATGCCAAAAATCATGGTACTATCTACACAACAGACCTGGTCCCTGGGTGTGTTATTCGTATGGTGGTTAGTACCAGAGTCATAAGTAGTTTGTGGATGACTAACTCAAAACATTATGAAGGGACCTGTTTTGTCAGAAAAAAAACTTGAGATTTCAGAGGAATTGGCTCCTTAATGTCCTGTCATGCTGTGCCAAGGAAGATGCATCCCCATTTTTAGAACATAGGCATGGCTTTGATCCTCCTTCATCAGAGTGAGAATGTGATTAGTGTGGGGGACAGATTGACCAGGAAAGGAGAGTCATGATGGCCATCAGACTCCCATGGGCCCCCACCAGCTGCCACCACATGCTGCAGCGTGGTCCAGGTAAGGTGGCAGAAGAGCAGCAATGAATTGCTGTTTTGGCTAAGTGGTGTCCATCAAGTCCAAGTACAAGACAGGGTCACTGGAAACTAAAAGAGGCAATACCAGACAAGCTCAGTGACAGTAAGAGTAAGTGGGTTTTAATATTTACCTGTGAAAAGTTTCTTATCTCTCATATGTTCACTTAATGTTCCTATCTCTAAAAATAATTTTTAAACCCCCCACCAATATAACTTATGATTTCAGAGAATTATATTACTGTAATAATAGTTAATCCAGTTAAAGGTGATTTGTAATGACTGCAAATTAATCACAGAAATACTGGATTTAATGTGTGGATTACGATTTGTTTTGATAAAGGAAAAAAAGCAAATCTCAAGCTAGAATGTTTCGTTCACTTAGATCATGCTGAGCTCAATACTGCTGGATTTACAGAGCCATTTGTTTCCAGAACGAGGGAGAGCAGAGTCCCAGCTGAACACATCCAGACAAGCATCAAGCTCTTTTCCTTTCAAAGAGTGGATCTGTACAACAGGGTCAGACTTTCTTGATTTTCTTATAATGGAAATCAGATGTGATGTCTGAGGTCAGAACTTGGTGTGATTCACTGGGAAGTAGAGAAGTGTCTTTTTTTTTCCAGCAGGTTTTTATCTAATTTTCAGTATGAGCTTGCTAGCTTGTACATAGGGTGCTGCTGACAAGAAGCTTCTCTACAGGCCACGTACCTCTTCTGCCATTCAGCCAGAAGCTGAATCATTGCTGGCTTGGCTGGTTCTGCTGGGGCCTGATCCTGTAGCTGGTAGGGTGCAGAGAGAAATGAAAGGAGTGTGTGTATGTGATCAGGCTGGGCAGGTGACAGCAAAACCAAGGGGTGAGGCAGTGGTCACCGGCAAGCAGCCACTGGGAGTGACCTGCTACTGATGCTGCAGGGTGGTAAAATACGTGGCTGCATTGCACCCCTCAGCCCTGAAGCAAAGGCAGGTGCAGGATTAAGCTGCCTAGGGCCTTGCTGGGTACTGTCTTGTGTAAAGACATTGGCAGGGGGTGCAAAGCATTTACCACAGCTCTGCTTCTGCACCTTCCTGATCAGAAGTAGTGAGAGGTTGTCCTGCTCTCTGCAGGACTGAAGCACATAAAAGGCTAGCACCAAGGGCAATCTGTGTGTGTGTAAGAAATGCATCTTGGTAATGTTCAAGTCTCGGGAAGTCAAGAGGTTTATAAAGCCAAGAGGAGCTCCCGCATTAGAAAATGCAAGTGTCTTGGGGCTCTGTCTGGGAAGTCTCCCAGTTACCAAGTATTGCACAGTAGAACTGGAGAGTCTTGTTCCAGAGATGTGCACAGATGTTGGCCAGGTGGTTGCTTAGCATGCATCCCAGCTTCATCACTTTACATAACTCTTCCCCTGCCTTTTTTTCCTCTCATCAAACCTGTCACTTCATTTGGACTGTCCATCTGCTGCTTACGTAAGCGCCACCACCTCACCACCCACGTGTCCCCGGGCATGTGGCTCGGGCTCACTTCATCCTCAAAGTCCATCTCCAAGTCTGGGTCATGCAATTGTATTAGCAGATTTTTTTCAAGCAGCTGTTTTGGTTATCTTATCAAAGGTGATGGACTAAGTCCATGGAAATGAGCTTCCTTCCCAGCAGCTCTTGCAACAAATTAGGCATGGAACAAACTCTCGTTCCTAAGGAAGTCAGAAACTCCTGAGCAACCTGTAATCAAGGTTCTCCTAATGTTGTGTTTTAAGTAGACCCATTATCATAGCAATGTCTTCCTGAAAGCATTTAGACTTCATTACCCCATTAGAGAAATTAACATATTTTAGCTGATAAGCTTCTGGCACATTCAAAAACTTGCAATAATGCTGGGTGTTGAAGCTGCTTTAAAATGTGCTTTCATTAAAGGGGTCTTGTGCCACATAGGAAACATATAAATAGTCAAACCATAATTAAAATGCCACATTATCTTGTTCTAAACTTAGTGTGTCTTAAAATTTAAATATACAGCACTATCTTTAGGATTTTCCAGCAGAATTTTTCCAGTTGTGTTAGCATAGCAGAGGAGAACTGGGTGGGGTTCTGTGGGGTTTTTTTGGTTGGTTGGGGTTTTTTGGGTGGTTTGTTTGTTTTGTTTTTTAATAAAAAACAAGTGAATTTCAAATGTGACTGTAATAACTGTCTTTTTAATTAAAGTTGGATTTAATCTTTTTAAACCAGTCACTGATTCTAAGAGGTAACTGACCATCATTATGGTATTCAGAGCAGAGACTGCACAGGACCAAGTCAGGACGAAATGACAAGGAGGGATCAGCAGGGTCAATGCAGAGCCAAGTCTAAGCGTTGTATGTAATTGCAAAGTCAATGGAGAAGAGCCAGTTTATGCCAGCATTTGATCTTGAACAGAAATGAGAAATAACAAAGTCTAAAGGCTTTCTTTTCTGCTTTTTGCAAAAGCATCCAAAATTCAGGTTTCCAAATGCTTTCACGGTCAGAATATCTAAAGCCAGCTCCCGTGGTTTTGATTCACAGCAGCTTTCTCATCCAAAGCTCCTTACTGGTGCAAGTGCAGCACAGTTTCTAGTACAGCCTTTCCATCAGTGGGAGCTCTGGTTGGAGTATCTCGTCTGAACGAAGCCATTTATTCTCACAAGGATTGTAGGGAATTAGTATTCTTTTAAAATCTGATCCAGAAGTTCTGCGAGTCACGCAGAGACTGACGTAAAGAGAAAATCAGGAAGTTATTGTGCTTCTCTGACAGTGATTGAAATGGCACCTAATCCTCGGAGGGCAAATTTAACTATAGAAAAGCTAAAAAATGTTGGTGTTTGTGGTTCAGAGCTGCCCCACTCTGTTCCAAATGAAATTCAGTGCCCTGCTGTAATGGAGTTGTGAAGGCTGAAGCTACAGCCCGTATGGAGAGCACCACACGGGCCCCGGGGTAAAAGGGAAAGCATCCAAGGAGAGGTGATCAATGCAGCAACTTGATTAGCAAAGGGTGATGCAGAGCGTAAGGCTGCATCCTTGGACAGCTTCTGAACCTAATTACTGTCACCTCTTCCAGGCCATTCTGTGCACAGGGAGAGCTTCTACTTTTTCAGAGGAGGGATGCAAACACGCTCCTGTCTGCATGGGGCACTGAGAAGTTGCAGGCAGGGGTGGAGGTTTGGGTGCTCCATGCCATTTAATGGACCCTGCATAATTGGCTGCCTTATTATGCAATCAGTGACCTTCTGCATGCTTCTAGAAAATTGTACCTCAAACAGTTGTAGGCATGTTGTGTATTTTTGTTTGTTTGTTTCTGCTGATAGGGAACACCCCAGAAGCGTGGTCGGAGGCAATCTAGATGCCATTCTCTGGGCACGTTTTACTGATATATTGGCCAAGCTCAATGCAACAGGGGCGAGTTCCCATTCATCAAACTGAGCTTCAAAAGCAGGGCAGGGAGAGAGGGTTGTCTCTGTACTAATGATCTAATACACACAGTTTGTATCCAAACTGTCATAGCAAGGACGCGGGTGGGAGTAAGAATGCAGTCAGCTCAGAGCAGTGCTTCTAGCATTATCTGGCACGTTTGCAAAATAAATCTTCAGAAATGTAATTATGCTGAATTCAGAGGTCTTGCAAAAAAATGCATCAATGTTTATTCTAATGGTAAACCAACTCTGACATTCCCCTCGGTGTTGAGATGTGGTGATGTGTGGGTGTGTAATGATGTGTGTGCATACACACATGTATAGTGTGCAGAGATACCTATGTAGCCAGAAAGTGTATGTCAGTGTCTGTATTTATAGATTTGCTCTCTCACAGACACAACAAAGTGGTGGTTAGATGCCAGGGATGGTAGATTTTCACAATAACTTTGTAAGTGCAATCTGTAATTATCCGACACTGTATCTTTAAAAATTTACCATGTGGCTTAGGTCTATGTCTTGCCACAGCCTTCTGCTCTGGAAAGTTGGTAAATTCTGTATTTGAGGAAGGGTTTGAGGTCACGGGAACCATCAGAAACACACACACACCCACACACACACACCCTGCAGGGTGGGCAGGCAGGAGGGTGGCAGGGTGTCATCTCTTGCCCACCCAGTACTGCACCAGGCAGGGGACAGCCTGGGGAGCTGGTCATGGGCTGGAGCAAAGACCCATGTACAGGCAGTGTGAGGACCAGGGAGTGCTTCCCGATGCTGCCTTTGGCCTCTCCAAGCTTGACTTTTAGCACAGTGTTTGGCTTGCATGGCCTCTACTAAATTTATAGATGTGGTTATGCCACGAGACTCTCTGCTTCAAAAACGCTTACGGGTTCCACAGAGAAGACAAGCAAGCAGGCAAGGAAAAAGTAGTAGGTCTCTTTCTGTTTTACTGCTAAAGAACTGAGATGCAAGAGATTAATGGATGTGCCCAAGGTCATATTGGAAATCTGCAGCAGAGCTAGGTGCTGAATCCAGATACTCTGCATCCCAGCTCAGTGCTGTAGCTATGTTGTTTTTTTTTTCTGCTAGTACTTAAAAGAAATACTCTTCCTGGAGAGTGAAACAAATCAGAAAAATAAGCTAGTAGTGTGAGAATGAGAAAAGGTCATTTGTCCTCTTTCATCACTTTGTTGTCCAAAGATCTAATTACTTCTGGAATTACCTCAATGGCTTTCAATCAGTGCCTGTCTCTTAGGTCATTCCACACACCTCACCTTGTCAGTTTAAGATGCTTTCTAAAGATTTTCTTTTTCCCCCCCTTCTTAATTAAAAAATAATACTCCTGGCCAAGCCTTCAAAGCTATGCATGAGGCTGAATACTGGTAGAACCAAGTACTTGTACTCCTGACATCTAATGATTGCCAGGTAAAAAGTGAGGCACTTTTACCTGTAATATACCAGAGCTTTCCACAGATGAGAGATGACTTATAAATTACACCTTGGAACTTCTTCACCTGCAATTGGGCTGTAATTGCTATGGTGCTGGGAGGTGCAGGCCATTTAAGAACACAGAACTTCTACACTGCACAGTCTCTCACAGCACATTTCAAAATCAGGAATGACTCTAAATCAGCTTGTTTAAAAATAGTGTGTTTCAGTTTTCTTATTCCATTTCACTTTAAGGCTCTTTAAAGGTGTGTTTATATCTTTAAGTGTTTTTTTTCTCTGCAGTCATAGAGTTGGGCAGGACTCTCCCCAGTTCCCTACCCTCTCCATGAAATCACTTGTGTGTTTTCTTGGTTCCAGCACCCAAGGGCTGCACAAAGCCAGCAGGTATCACCCGTGTCACAGCAGAGCCATCCACGACCAGTGATTCTCTGTGTACAGCAGGTTGTGCGGGCAGCTGACCTGGAAGAAATAGAAAATCAAAAAGAATGTGCTCATTCTCAGTGAACAGCACTTTCAGCCAGAAAGATAGTTGGGATCATCCCCAAGAGGTCTTTTGCCCCTCCTCAGCTTTGTAACTCTTCCAATTCCTCTTTTTTTTTATGCTGACCCAGATTCTGGATGACTGATTTTGGGTAGGACCATGTGTATACCCCCAAGTTCTCAGGAAAAGCTTTTTCTGGCCTGGCTCCTGATTCATGCTGATGAATCTATTCTGATGCCAGAGATACTGATTTCATGGAAGGACTGATTATTAAACTGGGCAGTGTAATTCTTCCCACTACACCTCATAAATCTCAAGCCACGCTCTGCCTTGCCAGCTGTTGCTGCCAAGTGAGAGCTTCAGAGGTCCTCCAGCAGTGAGCACAGCTGCTGGCACGTGGCTAGCCGAGGCTGCTTTGCCTTCATGGCATAGTAGGTTAATATACTGGAGCCCAGGAACTCTGGTGGGGAACACAGGCTGCATTTTGCAAGGCACACAAGGACAGAGAAGAACAGATCTTCCCCAGAAGTTTGCAATCTAAGTAGGCCAAATCTCAGTTAATGTCTTGAAAATAATTTTTACAAAGCCATAATTAGGTTAGATTGTACCTTACCCAGCTTCCTTTCCCCCTTCTATGAATGGAGTCAGTGACCTAAAAGCCCTGCTGGTCTCCCTCCCTTTGTTTCTGCTAATACCACAGTTTATTTTCCTTACTGCTGAGAAGGACAAAAGCCTTTTTTGTTCCCCTTTGATGCAATTTGTACGATAGTGTATTTATTTAGAATTAAATGACAATAACCACGTCCATTCTAGGCCCTTTTGCAATTAATCAGTCTCCCTCAAATTCTGTGTGCAAGAATGATCTCGCTTGGGTGGCAGAGAAAACAGAAGTAAACCTGCCTCATTTCACAACTCTCCCAAAAACGTACCCTTATTTTTCTCTTGTCCGCTTCCTCCTCCCTGTCCTCTCTGGTTTGCAGAGCAGCTTCCCTCGTTCTTTGTGTGT
>NW_008580921.1:21660-115335 GCF_000691845.1 Merops nubicus | reverse complement strand
TGCTGAACCTGATTTTAATGTATTGCAAACTGAATTTTACCTAAGAGCATAGTTTTTACCTACAAGCGTAGTTGCAAATTTAACCTAGAATAAGGCAAAAGTGGCTTCTGAAAGAGAAGTTCTTTTTCAGCTATGCTTTACAGTGTTTGTTCAGTCAGGGATGTAGAGGAATGAACTCTTCAAAGGGAAAAATGTGGCTGTTTCCTCAGACTTTTTGCTTGTTGAGTGTTAGGACATTAGCTTTCATCAAACATCTGAAAAGCAATGGACAAGCCAATTCAGTGGGGCCTAAGTAGAAAGGAGCAGCAGCTCAAGTCCATCAGTTCTGTGCCAGCTTCTGTCAGTGTGAGAGGTCGCAGGTCTTTATTGCTCTTATTGTAGGGGAAAACACCAAGGGCTGGATTTCATAAGACAGCACCCAGCTCACCTGGACAAAGGAAAGTGAAAAAATACCAACCAGTGAAACAAAGAGATCCTCTCTTTGCAGAGCTGCAAAGAGTGCCAAACGTCAGTTGGCAACCCAGTGGAAGTGACAGGGAAATGCTAAAAATGGTGAGGTTGAAAGGTGTAAGTCAAGGATTACAGCAGTGGTTTGCTGAGGTGCTCTCATTTGTTGGCAGTTCTGTACCAGATTTACACCAAGCCCTAAACTAGCAAGTCCCAGACTGAATAAAGCTGTGTTAGTCTGCATTTCTTTTTTTCATGTCAGGAGCTAATTCAAGTTACTGTTGATCAAAGGTCCTCTCACAGTCACCTGCCAACTTCTGCTGTATCACATTGATAATCCTCACAACAATGTGTAGAGGTGAAAGAGCTTTTACCAGTTTTGGCCTGAAAGTGTGTTTTGAAAGAGTAAATGGAATGATTTCGCAGCGTTTAAAATACCACAGTGCCATACTTCAGTCTGCACATCTTTGGGTGAGTTTGGAATTGTCCTCGCATTAAGCACAGTTAATGGGTCTCTTTAATGTGCCTCTAACAGTCTGCAGCAAGATGGACAAAGGTTTGCCTTTTTTTTTTCCACCAGCAGGACAAAAGCAGCAATATCAGTTTTGAAACTTTTGGACTGATCGCCAGCTTAGTCCTGTACTCACTCAGCATGACCTTTAGCATCCCATTTCTCATTAGAGCCAGAGATTAGTGATTTGTCTTTTGAAAGATCAAAATCATCATTTTTAGATGCTGTTTCATATCTGTATATTTATATCATCCTCTTTTCCTTGGCATTTCAGTAGATGGTATGAAGTATTGGGTTTTAGCTCTAACAATTCTGGGAGAGGAAGAGGGAAACACGAGTAAAATGTCAGCATTATTATGGCTTAAAGAAGAATATTACAGTGTTAGCAGTCAGAGTGTATGTCTTCTTGTGATGAAGTTAAGTTCCTCTGTGAGAAGAGTACAGTTATTCTCATTTTACCAATAAGCAGTTGAGATATAGATAGGTATAATAGTTTTCCTGACATCATAGAAGGAGCTTTGAGAAAGCCAATTTACCCCTCATAAATTTGACCCTGACCAAACTGGGCTACCAGAGGAAAAAGATTTATGCAAGAACAGAGAAAATGGAAATTACTGGATGTGTGTAAGAAAGCATCCATAAGTGCCCCAGATTGGTGCTTTCAGAAGCGTCGTTCTTTGTACCTGGGATTTAATTTCTAAGAATTTCCCACAGTGAAGCAGAAAATTATTTGTTTGTCAATACCAAAGGTAGAATGCTTGGCAGAGAGAAGCATTTGTAAGCACCAACTGCTTCATCTCTGCTGGTGGCCCCAGGGGCAGATAGCACCAAGGACTGGCCCCTCTCCACCATGCTGGACCTACCTGCCCAGAGCAAGCATTGTCCTCTTCTCCCCTGTGCAGAAAGGCATAGTCCAGGGTGGGCAGAAGAAATGGTGTGTCCTACACCGATCTAACATATGATGGTGTGGGGAAAGTTCTGACCTTCTTGGTGTTTTTATCAGGGGATCTATATGGAAATGATGCTCAAGGACTTTGTGGTGCCTGTGGGGTTACCCAGGGGATATGATGGGCAGGGAAGTATACACTGATGTGGATTAAAGTCAATTTACTGTATTTGGTAAGAATTACTCTGTATCAGTAGTACCCAGGGGAAATGACTACAACTGCAGTAGCTAGAACATACCTATTTGTACAGTGCCTGGCACAACTGAGCCATGAACTGACCTCAGAGCATAGCAAGAACCTCCCCCATCACCAGTGTCCCTCTTATACCTGTGAAGGGCACGTTCCAGCCTGATTTAGTACTGAAATATCAGCCTATAAATCAGATTGACCGATACTGGCTTGTGTATATGGCAGTTCCCTTTTTCTTTCAACTGATCATAACCAAAGCTGGACAGAAAATAGTGTGGTTTGTATCTTAAATATGGTATTTTATGAGTGTTCAGCACAGTCATTCTCATAGTATGGAGTGGTAATATTTAGGCCAAGTGATAACCTAAAGACTGATAGGAAAGACCTATTTTTCCTTTTAGAAATTACTTTTTTTTTTTTAACAAGAGCTAAACTTTGCATTATTTGTTCAACAAAATGCATGAAAGTTTATTAAGCAAAATAAATACAGGAAAATCAAATAATTAATCACACAAGTACAAAAGAATGAAACAGCTTGGCAAATTGCATTTATAGCACACTAAAACATGTACTGTGTCTGCATAAATAGTAAATCAGCATTTTTATAGCAGTACTATGTGAAGCCATAAACCAGACATGTAAATATTACAAAGTATGGATATATTTGAATATAAGAAGGTAAATACACCAAAACCAAGTCCAAAATTAGGCAGTCACTTCCTAATAATTATTTGTAAACATCCTGTTAATCTTAGAACTCTTTATTTGATGTTTTAATACCCTGTTCAGTGATGATACATTGCATGTAAGGCTGCATTCAAATAATCATTAGTTTGGACATTTCCGTTGTTAGCAGGATACTGAGAAGATAAATGATGAATTGTGGTTTCCTGATTCCATCTTTCCTTTGCTCCCCGTAGGCCTTCTACTGTCTCCTCTTGATTTATGCCAGAATCAGAGCTTGCTTTTATTCTGACTGGGCTAGTCTGAGTACAGGCTCACTATTGGGTCTGTGTCAGGGAAATCAAACCTTTTGGGAGCTGCCACACATCTTGCCTCTGAGGTGAAGGTTTTCCTCCATCTCAACACCTCTGTTTTTCCCTTCCGTGGCTCAGAGACTCTCTGTCTCCAGAGGCATGCTCCAGAGATCATTAAAAGCATTGGGAATGCTGATATTGGCTTAATGGGTTCGGGTACAGGTATATATTGTCAAGAGAGATGTAAATAAATGCTTTGGGAAGATGGATTCCTTCCCAATTGTGCATAGCAAGAGGTAGCACTTGCTGACAAGTTTTGTGGTTTCATCACAGGCTCTGTGGTATTTTGAATTTAGATACAACCTTAGGATCCTCTACCTGTGATTTATTGAAGATCTGAGCTTTCTTTAACTGTTTGTAAGGGGATTCTCTTGCCTCTGTCTGGTAGAAATCAAGCTGGCAGTGCAGTCTGGAAACCCAGGGGGAACAGGTGGGGCTCAGATTTATTAGTTTTGGCGAAAGACTTTTTTTAAGCTGGTCTCAGTTCCTGTGTCCTCCCTCATCAGTCTTTAATTCTTGTCATTGTTTGCTGAGCATTGTTTGTTCCACAGCCACACCTCTTTCTCACTCCTTCTGACAGTGCTGGGGTTTAATGTATTTTATCCTGTATTCACCCGGTTTACAGCCATCCAAGATAACTCTAGAGAGCGGAAGGAAACACAGCAAGGCCTAAATGAAGCCTGTGTTTAAAATGGAGAGAAGTCACTGTGGAAAGGCAGCTACAGGTGCTCAGTCCAAACGTCCAGCTCAACAGAAATCTTTCAACTGCAGATCAGACCCTGAACACAAGTGTCCTGTTCTCCCTCTTTGAGTTTGAACCTTGATAAAGTCCTTTGACATGAATCTATTTTGGGAAGTAAACAGCAGGTTCCCAGTACAGGGCAGTTGTTCCAGCACTGGAGGAGCTGCTTGTCACTCACTGCCTCTGCCAGGGCTTTGACTGAGAAAGCACAAAGAAGATGATGAGCCAAAGGAGCGTGGAACCTGAACAGGACCGTGCCCCAGCTAGCAGAAGGCCTCTCACGGGGCTGAGCTGAGCGCTGAGCACACATGGGGTTAGCCTCAGTCTCACCTTTCCCATACAACTGTTACATAATAAGTATTTGGGAAAATAACTTTGCTTGGCAGAACACAGCGTGTGAAAACCAAACTCATTTCTCAGGACGATTTAGATGCCATGGAGCTTGTGATGTTAAGGCTCTTGTTTTAAAGGGTTGCAGACTTTTAACAGAGATCACAAGGAACATCTTGCTTTGGGATTTAACATTTATTCATTCAGTTCATCAAGTACTGATGTGCACATAGTACTTTGTTGCAGGCATCACAGTGCTGATAGTAGCCCGAGGTTATGAACAAGGGATCTCTAGACAGTATAGAAAAGGTTGGGCTTTCGTAGTTCCATCCCAGTCATCATGTAAGATTTCCTTAGATCTGACTTGCACATATTGTACTTTGAACAAAAATACGTGTAGTGCTTTTGCTCACCTCCCCTGCTTTCTGTTTAGAAGGAGCTATACCAATTGATTCTTGAAGCAGCTGTGAAATGGATGATTTTTCTTGCCAGTAAGTTTCAGCCGTACTGGGACTGTGATGAAATCACCAGAGCCCATCCGTTCTGAACACTGAAGCACTCAAAACGAACAGACTACTAATTTTGTCAGCAGTCTGTGAGTTAAAATTATTAAACACTTTCCATTCCTTTGACAACGTTAACCCAGCCTGGCTCTCGTTAGGGCAGAGATTGTGTAGTAACCAGAGCAAGATTTCAGCTGAGTTCACAATGTCCCAGTTTCACTGGCCCCATTCAGGGGGAGGGAAGGGGACATGACAAATGCAGTGTAATGTTATCACAGCCAGTATCCATTGATTTTGGCAAGGAATAGTATTGCCATGTGCTTTTCCTTCTCTCTTCCACTCTTTTTTTCCCCCACATTGGAAGATTGTGTAGCAGGTTTTAGAGCCTTACAGAAATGCTGTAGATTTTTCCGAGGGGTGAAAAGTTTAACAATTCAAACAGACAAATTGAATCTCATGGGAATTCCTGGGTGTGGGTCTTCTATCAGGAAAGAAGTTGGTCAAGGTCACCCTCCAGATTTCCTCTAATGAGGGCTAGCTGAGTAGCTAGATACAGAGGTGGCAGACACCAAATGCCTAAGTGACCCCAGTTCTTTCTATTTCCTAATAATTCTCCTCTTTCTCCACTCCCACAATATCCCATGACAGCCATCATGCTTCTCAACCTCTGTCTTAGGTCAAACAGGCCACAGTCTCAAGGAATTATCTACCGTCAGCTAGATTCAGAAATTAGGATACCTTGAGCATGGCTGACCAGAGCTTAGCACAACACTCCAATAGTAGTGCTAATACTTCTCTGTTTATCCTGAAGGTGCAAATATCTCAGAAATCCTAAGATTTTGTCACCTTTGCCACAGTGGCATCATATCCAGATGTCTCGTGGTCTGTCCATCACTGTCTCATTACCCCTGTGGTATTGCAGTATCCACAGTGTTTACCATGACTGAGGGAGTTGTGGTCATTTCTGCCACCATCTAAATTTCACTCTAAAGTCTGGATGCTCAGGTGTTGTTTGATGCTGGAAGTAACTTTTGCATTGACTTCTTGGAGAGCTTTTGTGCCCAAACAAAATGTAAGTGTCCATCTGCCAGTTTGGCTGGTGGCAAAAGTGCCCTGTGGCTGTTGTTCATAGAAGCTTTTTCTGCACTTTGCTGAGATGGGGCAGAAGGATGGAGATGATGTTGATTTTTTTCATCAAGAAACTGGTGATAATTGACGAGCTGGATGACATCAGGCTTGTTCTCTATTAATGCTCTTCATAACTGTGCCAGGATCTGCTGTAGCAATGTGTTTTCATTTGTGCTAAGCTGTTTGGCTGCTTTTTTTCCCCTCAGAACTCAGCTCTCAATATATTCACAGTAACTATTATCCTAAAAGTCTTCATGAAAGGTTATTGCAGTTGTAAGTTAATTTGATGAAATGACACTCTTAATGCAATTATTCATGATAACAATGATCATAGAAATGAAGAAAAAACATGTTGAAAAAATTTATTATAAAACTGGTAAAAGCAATATCACTTGCATTGTTGCTTAACAGCATTCAATTGCTTTGTGTTGCTTGTTACCCTGAAATCAATGGCTTTGTTCACCACTATCTTTTTTTTTCTATTT
Organism: Merops nubicus; assembly: GCF_000691845.1. Lineage (NCBI taxonomy): Eukaryota > Metazoa > Chordata > Aves > Coraciiformes > Meropidae > Merops > Merops nubicus. The sequence continues at coordinate 109,016 of NW_008580921.1, read as the reverse complement.
GTGTAAATACAATCTGTGTTAATGAATCTGATATTTGAGCACATCCAAACTGGTGTGTCGTGGAGACTATGAGTAACAGTTTATTTATAACCTCATCGGAAGTAGATCAACACCCAGGCCAAGCTTTTTTTCCTCTCTCTTTATTAAGAGAATGGAATAACTTTCCTAGAGTAATAATTATGTTGCTAGAACAGAAATCACGTAGTGCTGGGAAGCTCATAGCCCTGGATGATTTGCTGTGTCACTACGGGATGCAGTGCTGCAAGCTAACCCTTTAGAAATCAGTCAGTGCTTTTACTAAATGGTAACATTTAATTTTTGAATGCTTTTACAAAATCCACACAGTTGATGAAAGCAGATTAAAGGAGCATGAAATTAGTGGGGCTTACATCTCTTTATGGTTTGTGAGCTGAACTATTATTGGTCTCCAGACCCGATTCTGAATCCCAATAAATGAAGGCCAAGGTTTCTTATATTTAGATTTTCTAAATAAAAGAGCTTTTAAATTACCTTTTTCACACCAGATGAACACCAAATCTCTTGTACATTTTTGTATGAAATTACCCTCTGTCCTTTTCTTTAAGCTGTAACAAAAAGAAAGAGCAAAATGTTGAATGAACTAACACTTGGCCATGAAATTTCAGGGCCAATAGCGATTACGAGGGCCTAGGGGGAAGCGTTCCCTGGGGCCACATTATTGCCTTCATGTCTAATGATGGGCTGGTGCTGACTGCATTTGGAAATCAAATAATGCATCAGACTGTTAAACTCCCATTAAAACCGTGGTGTCGAATACGTCTGTGGATCAGAGCTGGCGTTGCTGTATAAATCTCAGTTCAGAGTTAAGGAAGAAATGCTCCGTAGGAGCACCTAGGAAAGATCCATGCTTGTCTACTGATCCGGATGACTACATTATATGACTGTTTTATTATTTACTATGGTAATAGCCATACTGTGTTAAGCTCCCTCTGGCTGAAAAAAGACTCGGAGAGTTCAAATTCTTTAAGCAGAAAGGTGGGTAAGTGAAGACTGTCATTACAGAAAGGCAGCAGGATGCCAGCAAAGCTGGAAAAATTGTTCTTGGTCACACCTTAGTGTAGCAACTTCCCTCTTCCTGCATTGCTGATTCTGTTTCTCTTTTCAAGTATAATTCACATCGAAAATGATCTTGGGGAGACGTGTCATGAGGGTTTATTGACTTCATAGGTCTCCTATGAAAGGAACAAAGCAATGGATGCATGGGTTTGCCATTTTTATAAGAGCAAAGAGAGATGAAAATGGAATGGGATGGACAAGGGATGATGAGGAAGGTGTCAGGGATTCAAACGCATGGGGGACCAGGGAAAAACTGTCATGCTGCTGAAGGACATGTAATGTATGAGCAATATTGCACCCTGGAAAAGGGGAGGGCTGGTCGAAACACTGGTCTGAGAATGTTTTCACTGGCAGAGAGTCTTGGTTGTGTTTGCAACATGAGAGAGCTAGGCTGTCAGACTGCATGGAAAGGAATGAAATCCCAAGTGAGGCAGACTTGTAGAAGCAAGAAATGGTGGGTGAAGGAACTGTGCACCACTGTGTGATGCAAGGCAGCAGAAGCTCCAAGATGGTCTGATCAGTAATGAGCTTGGGCAAGTGGTTTCTGTCTTCCTGGGGAGGTGAGAGGTCTCTGGGATTTATTCTGTTCTCGCTACTATTATTCTTTTCCTAAAGTTGGTGTCTGAAGAACTGTTTAAGAGGCCAACAGCTCTTCTTTACATGGTCTTAATGTTTATGGAAGTTCTGCTGATGTTTTGGCATGTTGCTCTCACTTTATACACAAGAATATGTTGCACACACTTCACCCTCTTCAAATGACTGTTCAGAGACATAAAGGAAAGGGTCACATTAATTCCAGCCACACGTCTGAGGGAGGTGCAGTGACAAAAAGGTTTTGTTTACTATGAGGTTTAAAAGTCGTGCTGCCAAAACCACTTTACTGTTTAGATCATCTGCTTTTATGCCAAAATGAGAAAAAAAAAAAGTTCCTAGTGCAATCAGAAGCAGAAGGATCTGATTCCTAGAAAGCTTAGCTACACGAGGTTTCCACAAATGTGAGAGGCTATTATTTAGAAAATAAAGAAGGAAAAGGATCAGTATTATCCAGATGTGAAGTGGCATTTACATTTTGACTTCTGTTATTGTTTTCATTTTTAAAATATCCTTCCAGTGGCTTGATCACAAAAAATCTGGTATTAAGTCTGAGGCTCTTAATGAACATGGATTCTCAGCCCCACCCAGATAGTCTTAATTTTTGGATATAAAGACCTCTCTTCTTCTGCCTTGCTCTAGTCACACTTCTGTAATTATTATCTTTTAAGAGAATAAATACTTTTTCATCTTCATTGACTGTAGAGATACACAATTGCAAGCCCTACTGGCGTCACCACACTAAGAAAATATGCAGCACGCAATTGAATCCCAGAAATTTCTAATACAAGAAAAATTCCAACTGAATTGCTGCTTATACCTGTTCTTACTCTTAGCACAGCAATAGAATCAGTACGTTGTAACAGCTGGAGATGGCCAGGAGTGTTGTCATTAAGAAGAAACCCTGAAAAAATCAGTTATTTGCAATGAGCTTGACACTGTTGTCAAAATGTAGTTAGTCACCAGAATAAGAAAATAAGTTGGAATTCTTGCACACACACAAAAAAAATCTGAAAGTTTTAATTTAAAGCAGGAGGTTTTGCATTGAAAGCCATGTTTTGGTTTAAAAGGACTTTTTTTTTTAATTGAAGAACCATGTTACATTTTCACTCAAATTTAGTTTCTTAGGCTTTCATTTTCATCCATCCACCCATCTATCTATTCACCAAGCATATTAGCTGTGCCTACGCTGCCTTTGGTTGCTGTGTTCAGGTCTGGGTTTGAGTACAGAGAGCCAAATGTCTGAAGACAGCTGTCAGTGCTAGTTTTAATGGGCAAAGCCTGAGTGTGATCCACTCTATCTCCTAGGCCTAAAACTGCCTTTGCAGAGAGCTGGAGGGTGAACCAGCAAAGCAGACAAGCAATCTGCACAGCAGAGAGTTTCACCTGAAGCCTTTTGTGTTCCTTTTTTATGTGCTGGGTTATTGCTGAGTTATTACACTCATAGCAAGGTAGAGAAATGTTGCCTTTTTTTTTCCCTTCTCCAAATGCACAGCTTTAAAACCCTCCTTGCTGGGAGAAAAGACAGTCCAAACAACTACGTTTTCTTCCAGCACTTTTTGTTTCTGTTTGCTCTCTCTAGCTGAAAAAATATTTCAGCCATCAAAGGTTTGATCAAAACTAAGAGAATATGCACACCCCTGTGTTTTCAGTGGGAATTTACATTCATGAATCATTTTTGATTAATATTAACATCAGGTTTTAGATTCTCAGTTCGGAAGACAGAAGAGACCTTTGAATATAGCTTGGCTGTGTTACCTGCATACTTAAACATCTTCACATATTTCCAGACCATGAGCAAAATCAGCCGTGTGCTCACAGTGCTACTTTTCAGGTAGGGGACTCAGAGGAGAGCCAAGAGGTGACCTCTGAAGACATCTCATGGAACAGACAGGACACCGTGATATTATGCAATATCACAGGGAAATAAATCCGAATGAATCCTTTTAATCAAATCAAGATTAGAGTATTAGAACTAGAAGATATCTTTTTCATTTATAGGAAATGAAGCCCCAGATGAAGAATTCTTGACTGATGCTGACAAGTGTCTGCTCACTTCCAGCTAGCAGAAGAACAAAGACTAGATTTACCATTTTCACCTGTAAACAATTAAACAAGTGAGAACTCAGAGAACCACTTACCAATGACCTTAAAATGTGACAAACCCTGAAATTTCTGGCAAACTTGATGTGAATCTCAGTCCAATTAAGTTCTCATTAGGGCTGCAAGTTTAATGTTGGCACCAAGAAAAAGTAACTGTTGGTGAATGATGGTATAATGTGCCAAGTGTTAAAACTAACAGTGAAGCTACTGTACGCTTTGCTTAGAATTTAATTAATTAACACAAGATAGATTCTGTAGGCTAGGTGCTAGGTTTATTGGTGGCAGCTGAGATCTTCATGGCTGGGGGAGTCTTATTATTTATTCCACCTGAGAAATTGCTCCAACTTCTCTGAGCCTGATTTTATTTTGCCTTTTTTTTTTTTTAAAATACTAGATTTTTTGAGGCCAGGCTACCATGGGCTGTTATGATTTCTTTATCTAATATCCTGCACAAGAAAAGCATAAACCAAAACTTTCTGAAAGGTCAGTCATAATATCTCATTTACCTAATCAGATCAACACTCAGCAAAGGGACATGAGAGAATGAGCTGTGCAAATGTCGTTGTGCAGGTGGGAAGCTGTTATCATCTGGTGTGTGAGGGTCAAAGCACACGGAGATCAATGTAAAAACCTCTGTTGATTTGGGTGGATCATGGGGTTGGTTTCTAAGGCTTACTGACTCATGCAGTTTTCATATCTGGTAGCAAAGAATGTTCTGTATGTTCACCAGCAAGTAATTCTGATGGTTTGGTCTGCATGAGCAATACTCAGGATCTGGATGAGTGATTAAAAAGGCCTTTGGGATTTCTAGTTTTTCCATTCCTCTTTTTTAAAGTACCGTTTTTTATCAAAATTAAATTCTGCATTTTATTTGTAATGATTCATCTAGCAAACAATTGAAAACACAGGTCACCACTTGTCCAAGGGAATGGTCTAGGAGTCCATTTAAAAGAAACGCATTGACCAAGATAAATCCAAAAGCAAAATAACAATTGTACATGATTTATTTCTCATTGTTTTCAGCTGAAGATTTGTACCCCAGTTTTAATATCTGAAGATAGGAAAATAGGTGCAAAGAGCATACAGTACCTGTTGTGTTACTGACCATATTAAACTTGGCTCACCGTGTATGATTATCTAATAGTCCTGTTTGACTTACAAGAGATTTTTTCATTGTGTCACACAGGGATATGTTCTTAATAATTATGATTATTCGTAGTCACTCTGATTTGATGGATTAATAAAGAACGGGTTGGCAGAGACCCTTTATTAAGTAATTTATGTAACTTCCCCTAGTATAGTGCCTATCAGTCCGATGTGGTAATCGTGTATTTAGTCTTAGATCCTTCTATGGCATAGTCCAAGAGTGTATGTATTGCAACTTGCTACAAAGTTCATTGTACACAGTCTACTTTAAAGTACAGATGGATCCTACTAAGCTGAATTTATTATAGGTCTGTGTAGCTCCTTTTATGAAAGGTGCTACATTTATGGTGTCCATAAATTTGAAGTCAGTCTTGAAGAAAGTGTATCAGAATTTGTAGGCTCAATATCAGTGATGTGATTACGTGTGTGGTCTTTCTTGTCATTATGGAGAACTGGACCTAGTGACTCACTTGATCCCTTCCAAAACCATTTTTTGAAACAAAGCAAATTTCTGAGATGGTTGGAATGGCAATTTGGGATTTTCTTATTGTATCTAGTATCAGGCCATTGCTATTAAATGATTGTAAAGGGCACTGTAAGGGGAGAGGCGCTGACTTTCAGACACAACATCATTAACTTGTGGTCATTAGAAAAATCCCATGATACTTTTTGGAAAAGTAGAGTAGTTAACCTTGGTGGCTTGGCCAGACTCCAGCTTTTGTAATTGCATCCTGCCTAACTAAAATTGCCTTGCACGCGTTCAATTGAATGGGGTATTCTTCACCTTTTACCCTGAGCTGCTGAGTAGTTCTGTTCAATATTTTCTATATTTCAACCCAGAAATGTCTTCATTCAGCATTATTTGTTTTGAATGATAGTTCATAAAGTGCTTTGAAATCCTCCTGGCTGAAAGTTGCTGTCTACTATAAATGTAAATGTTCTTTGTTGCCAGCTGTAAAATCATACAGGGTTTGACATCAAAAGATCTATGCCTTGCACCATTATGATATGACTGGAAGAGCTCCTGAAAACTAAGGCAGAGCATGCATTAAACAGCCGTTTTCTGCCAGAATGCTGGAGAGAGAGAGAGTCCCAAAGCCAAGCAACTAACATAATCTACCTACGGATCAATAGAGTGCCCTTCAGGGACACTGATACTCTGAGGCAGCCGGGGCATTGGCTGTGTGGTGTGGAGATGCTGTGCTGGTAAAGGTGGTGTTAGCTTTAAGAGACCGTGGTCATGCTCGAAATACTGCAGGAGGTTAAAATTCATCACCCTGGTAGACTACTGGCTTGTCTGAAATGTAACTTCTGCAGGCAGCCAAGGGAAGCCTTTGCTTGTTTGCACTGAAACCTGTCAGGGGAGTTTGGAGTGGACTGTGGACTAAATATAGCAGTGATGATTTTCTAAGCAAATTGTACTTTTTTTTTTTTTTGACAGAAGTCTTCCATCCATGCATCAAAGCAAGTGCACTTCAAGGAGCTTTATCTGTGTAGATAAGGCTATGTGATACAGGAATTAGGAAAGGAATAAAGCTGGAATTAGTGCCAAATCCACAGTAATATTCTGCTGTGAGATACTTGGACCTGCAGTTCTTTTCAAGTTGTACTGTGTGCTGCGAGCCAGCTGTATGTGCTTGTAATGAAACATTAAGGCAAGTTTCAGGCACCTGAGGGAGAAAATCACCTGTTTATTGTTCTCCAAGTAATATCTACAGCAAGAGTCACAACCCACCCGTGTCCCTAGAAAACAAACAGAGAATTCAAGGGTGAACGTGCAAGAGGAAAGAAAAGATCTGCCTAGGGAGAGGAGTAATAAAACCCAAAGCTTTGTGGTTTGCCCAAGTGTAAATTCAGGATTATTTTCCTTTCAAATAACTCTCTGTACTTCTCCTTGATTTTTTTCTTGTGGGACACAGGCAGACTGGACCAGCACAAGCAATGCTACTTTTGGGATGGCTTTTGCTGGCATCTGCAGCTTGATGCAAACCTGACCAAAGGCAGTGTGGTGCTCCCTGTGGACTCTGGGGAGTGTAAGAGTCTAAAGCTCGAGTGCTCTGGCAGTGTCTTTATTCTGCCAGTCTTTTCAGAGGGAAGATGCTTAAAAATGCCTTTATCCAAAATACCTGAAAGTTTTCAGACTTTCACATGCCCAGGCTGGGGAAGTTTTCTTACCTTCTTCTCTTGTGAGCCTGTGCCCCCTCTTTATAGGCATATAACCTGTTCAGTGTTTGATGTGTCCGAGTGGTGCATCTTTCTCTAGGGCGTGTGTGAGGCCAGCAGATCTGCTGCCTGAGGATGGGGTGTGGGCATTTGCCAGGCAGTGCTCTCTCCTCTCTTAGGAAGCATTGCCACTCAACAGGCAGTGGTATATTATCTGAGATACAGCCTGTAAACGGCTTTAGAGGACCATGGGGTGCAACAGTTGTGGCTCAAGGAGCAAGGATAAGGACTTTGTGGTGAATGTGAGGCTAATCAGGGACCCTTGGCACAGAGGGCATTTTGGAATGCCTTTCCCTGGCAGGAGTCACAGGCAGAGGTGACAGCCTGCCTGCACTCCCCATTGCAGGGATTTTGGGGAGCAGGGAGGTCTCCCATCCATCATGTTGCTTTCTGCTGAGACTGGAGCAGGCAGGGAGAGAGAGAAACATCAGTGGTTTATAAAACAGTCAACCTCTTCAGTATCCTGGCAGCATGACTGCAAATTTGATTCCAGATCATGTTCCCATACGTGCAGTGGCAGACAGGTTTTATTCACACTCAGCCAAATCCCCTTCCTTAATGCATTTACTTTCCTTCCCTACCCAAGGAAATATGGTACCTGCCCTTCTTCATTTCTACAAGTGGTTCAAATTGAGCCCGTAAAGCTTATTTACTCAACTGCATGCCTAGCTTCATGAAATGCTGAGGTCTAGGAAGTAAATCATAGGCAGAAGTGTTTGGGTTTTTTTTTAAATACCATAATTAACTATTGCTCTTGGTCCTCTTAATAACCACTTGTGTTCAGAGCATGCAAAACAGCTACCCAGACAGTGTTCATACAGTAGGTCTGGATGTATTTGCTATAAATTTATTAAATTGCTGTCAGTGTCCTGGATTGCCTTAGAAATGCAGGATTCATAGAAATATGAACTTCACAGTTGAACTTAGTAAGATGATGGTTTTGACAGGTGGAGATACGTGGTGTTATTGAGCTGGGCAAGGCACAGATCTTGGCATAGCATTGTTCCTCCAAAGCCTGATGATGGAGGCTCTGGTGTTCTTCGTGCTTTTATCCTCTGCTTTTCATGTGCTCTGGCAATATAGGCCAGTTTCCTAGGTAGCTACACACCCATCAGTTTTTCTCAGGTATTCTCCAACTGTAGCCCTGAAGATGAAGTTTGCATTAGGCCTTATAGAACATGCCACTCTTCCAAAAAAAGCTCTTCCACTTCTAATGAAGTCGTATGGTGTTGCCATAGTAATTTCTGCTTACCTGTCAGTGAAACGTCTACCTGTTTCATCACTGTGAGCCCTTTCTTCTGCAGAACCTTCTGCTCCACACTGGGGTGCTAATCTTCAAGAGGAATGCTGGCTGGCAGTGAAAGCATTAGCCTGGACTTTTGCAAAGTTGAGTTCAGAGTCTTACTCCCCAGGCTACAGCTGGGCAGTAGGAGCAGACAGCACTGCAGTGCCCACTCAGTGGGCAGCCTCAGCACAGCCTCCCTGCTTAGGTCTCTTCATGTGAAACGTGGACAATGATACTCTTCTCTCTAGATGTTCCACATAAATAGAGAAAAGTATTTAAGACACTCAGTGGGCCCACATAGCTACAAGATATGTTGCAGTAAAAAGCTAGGAACCAAAAAGGCAACCAAGAAGCCAGTGAGACACTGTGAATGGCCATCAAAATCATCCTCTCTCCCTTTCCATGGCCTTGAGCATCCCATTCTCCTGTGCAAAGTCACCCCTTTCCTCTTGCTCAGGACTTGCCTGGCTGTCTCTGGTGGTTAACATGTCATGGGAGTAAGTGTTTCCATGATGTTCTTTCCAGGTTCTGTTCTGGCATTCAACAGCTTTGAGAGCATATTACGGGTAAATGAGAAATGTGGTAGCTAGATTTCGGTTACCACAGTCATCTTGCAAGAATAAATGTCCTTGGGCTCAAAGGACACCTACTGTGTCACCCCTTCAGTGGATGAGCTCTTTGGTGTGGGTCCACGGCACTAAATCCTTGCATGGTAATGGTGAGATGTGCTACCACATGTCAGCAGGTGACATCTGTATTTTTGTTTTGAGCTTTTTGAGCAGATTCTTCATCTGGTTCTGGAGGTGTTACCTTTAAAGCTTACAAATGGCTGCCTAGTCCTAGGAATTCTAACTTAAGTACCTAAAATCCCAAACACAAATAAGATATGGGGATGGGTGCTAGAACTTGTAGAGAAAAGAAAAATATCTTAGCAATAGCATGAAAGCATTCTCTGAAAGAAGCCATGGTGTCAAGAGGCCTGTTGGGGATGGTGGGGCTGGTTTAGGGGCTTGCTGAAGAGCGTGGGCAGGCACAGAGCCTGGTGGCTGCTCTGCCAGAGGAGCAGGGAGAGGGGGAGCAGCGAGAAGGTTTGGACTCTGCATGGTGCATGAAGCATCATCTAGGTGCTGGGCAACGTCTGCTGGCCTGGGGCCAGTTCCAAAAGATAAATAAAGAATGGAACAATGGGACTGAAATATCTCTGGGAATAAATCACTGAACTCTGGTCAAGTCTCTGGGATCTCAAGCCAAAATAGTGCAAAGAAAGAATATGGCTAGGCTACAGGAAATTGGATGTCTCCTGGAAGGACCTGTATCATTTTTTCCATTTGTTAATGATACCTTGGATGTGATTTAGAGCTCATCTGGTTGGACCAGTCAAATCCATCCATTTGAATACTGGTAGCAAGAGAGGAGAATAGCTCACAAGGACATGGTGTTCATGGCCTGGCAAGGATTTTTACAGCTAATTACAACATTTTTCAACTGCTCAATATCTTTATTGGCTTTGAAAGGTTTCTGAACCAAGTATTCGAGAAGCAAGTGTAAAGCAGGTGCACTCTTTTACCTTGGCAATGATGAAAGGAGAAATGATTCAGGATGGCGTTTACTCACATGCTTAGGTTTGTCAGTGGTTTAGAGGACTCCAAAATAATGGGATTCAAGGTAAAAGTTAACATAATAGTACTACTGGATGAATAGTAACATATTTCAGCATCAGATCCTGTGTTTGAATAGGGAACGATTCAGAGCAAGAATAAACTTATTCCAGACCTGTCAGTAGGTGACCTGACAGTCGGTAGGTGTAGATGGTGCTGTACAAAATGGGGAACAGATAGGGATGGGTACGTGTGACCCAAAGCTGAGGTGGAGCTTTCTGATACTGCTTATACTTCTGGTAGTCTATTTCTGTTGTAAAGAAAAAATAACCATTAAAAACACTGTGCTTTCAGAGGGAAGACAGGTGCTCTCTAAGAGTTAGTATCCAGAATCAAGTCTAAAAACGGACTTTTGTTTGTAAACATAGTTTGTAAAGGGCAAGAATAAAATGAGTAAGAAAAAAAATGTAGACACTGATAGAAAACAATGCAGGGATTTTTTTCTTATTATTATTTGTTCTGAGTAATGATAGTGTGGTTGACTAGCTTTATGGGCATTTTTCCTTTGATCAGATGCAAACCCAAGAGCAAAATGAAATCCACTTAAGTAGGATATGCATATATGTCTTATAGGTCACATACTGCAGGGGGCATTTTAGTAGAGCTGACCACAAGACCCTAGACACTACTCCAACAGCAGAGAGTGTCTAATGCAGACTGTTCGTGAGGGTAATTACCAGGAAATGCAGAGAGATCAATCTTGCTTGATGCACTGAGCAATTATATTTTATCCTCTGAAAAGTCTTCTACTGTTCAGGGGATGCAACGTGTGTGAATTTCATTTCAGCACAGAGATCTTGTTAGGAAAACAGCAGCATTAATGGAACAGACAGGCACAGTGTGAGAGCATGAACCTGCTCAGCTGCATCGGGAAGATGCTCCCCATAAAAATCCCATTTTAAAAATATGAGCTATGAAAGACATAAGTGGAGATTTGCAGTTTGGGAGGAGGTCTTTGAGAAGAGCTATCCCCTACACACAGACCCAAAAACCTACAGGAGCAGACATTGTGCCTCAGTCAGTGAGGACCCTGAGATGGGAAACGGTGAAGAAAGTGAACCCAGATCAAGGCAAGAAGGTGAGACGTGATGAAGATTTTTAGGAGTGATAAATACCAGGATCTTTGAGGGAAGAGAGAACCACATTTTGTGCTCTGCTACAGGGTTTTGGATACACTGGCATGGACTCAGAGCTCCTTGTAGGCTTAGCTCCTGGCAGCGGCCCGTTGTGTTGGCAGAGCCCTGTCACCCATTTTGCAGCCATCTCAGCCACCAGCTGTCAGGGTGCTGGAGGTTTCTGCTCCTCTAAAGCAGCTTTCCTGGAACTAGCACAATGTGTGGCTGTGTTTTCCCTGCTTGCTTCGTTAGCTCTTTGATTAAACTACCTGTGGTAGTAAGGCTGGAAGAGATGATTTGTGTTGTCATTAATAAAGCGGTAGCGTGGAGCTAGGCAGAGCATCTGGTAGATGCTGGTTGTGTGGTGCAGCTGGGATCCTCTCAGATGGCCTTCTGCTGCCCACCAGCCCTCTCCCAGCTTTTGCAGCCATCCGTGGCATGCTGCTGATGCGCTGGAGGGCAGAGGAAGGGTTCTGCTCCACCAAAAAGCAAGGCCATCTGCAAACTTCATACACCCATGATTATCTTTGAAATGGGCCATCAGCTCTGGTTTGGGTGGCCACAATTTTGTGGCCCATCCAGATCTCGAGCAGTGAAGCAACAACCCGAGGCAACAGGTTTCATTAAGCTGAGAGAATCCTTACCGGAGGTTGGGGCAGAGCTTTGGGTGGGTTTGATGAGCCACCTCTGTCTGGAGGGGCTGCCAGGGGCGTGGGCAGGGACTGGCCCATCCCTCAGGAAGGGGCTGACAGGATCCCAGCCTCTTGGATCAAAGCCTGAACGAACTGTGTCCAGTGTGATCCCCTTGTGGTTTTTTACTAGCTGCATCTTGAGTACTGATATTAAATCAACAGTTTCCCCCTTTTCCCCCCCCCTCTTTTTCCCCTCTCTTTTCCTCCTTTTTCCTCTTTTTTTCTTCTTGTTTCCATCTTTTTTCCTTTTTGCTCTATTTTTTCTTTCCTTCATTTTTCCTTCTTTTTTCTTTTTTCCTTTTTTTCTTCCTTTTCTTTTTTCTTTCTTCTTCTTTCTTCTTCTTATTTTCCTTCTTTTTCTTCTATTTTTCCTTCTTTTTCTTCTTGTATTTTTCTTTTTTCCTTCTTTTTTCTTCTTTTTTTTCCTCCTCCTTTTCTTACTTCCATTCTTTTTATTTCTTCTTTTTCCTTCTTTTTTCTTTCGTATTCACTCTTTGAAGTTTGCCTTTCTGAGGTATGCGTTGAGGTATCCCAAAAGTTCCTCCTCCTGCTCTGCCAGGCAAGGCTCAGGGGGCTTGTATAGCCCTCACTGATGCAACACGATGAGAGGATTCACAACACCCATGGCAAGAACTCATTGCAAGTATGTCTGCAAAGCATGCAGGTGCTAAGGAATTAGGCAGGCACAGAGCCCATTAAGTGAAGAGTCATGCCCAAGGGGGGTTGTATAAACCAGATCAAATACAACACACAAAGTCCAAGCCTGTGTTTGCTCTTCACGCTGTCAGTCCATTAACATAATTCCACTTGCACCCAAAATGGAAAAACGGCATTAAAAATGTTTGGGAAACAAAGCAGGCAAATAATCAGGCTACAGAGGAGATGTGCCTGGGTTTTTTTAAGTGTATTCACAAGTTAATTCAGGTAGGAAATTATTCTGACAGGTGGAGAGTAAAGTTTACTCCCGTGGGCTATTTGTGCTTTATTTAGGGCTTAAATGAAGCGCAAAAGCTCATGAAAGACAGAAAATCCTTCAACGTGGAAGACAACCTTCTGGAGGTGAAATGCGGGTAATCCAACACCCCTTTCCCCAAAACACTGGCAGCTGCTGTCTAGAGCAGCACAAGGGGCTGGCAGCCCCTGTTAATCCCGGCCCGTAGCGTGCACAGGACTGGGGTCAGGAAGCCAATTTCTCCAATGCCTCCCTCCCTGTGTGAATGGTCTCTTGTAAGCTTGCCTGTACACCCTTCAGGGGTGCCAGCCTCCAGGGAGGATAAATAACCCTTGGAGACACACTTGGTTGTTTTAAAACCGTGCATTGCTGTCAACAGGGCACCCAGCCTATGGGAGAGCAGAGAGCTTTTTAACACGTGGGTTTCCCCTCAAATGACCAGTCTTCTGTTCTTCGTATCATTAAAACACGGACACGAGCTATGATTTACATTTTAACGTGGAAATATTATAGCAGAGTCTGAGGTAATTACCCAGTTATTCCTTTTACTGCATGTAATTACAGTAAAATACTACAGGGATAGTTTATAGCAACTCAGTGTAAAATAAAGGTACATGAAAGCAGTGGTTAGCTTAGGTGGTGGTCACACTTCTTCCCCTCTGAAGATGCAGTTGCAGAGAAACTGCACATCCACCATATGCTGGCTAACTTTCCTAAGAAGCTTTCATGGTGGACACTTGGGGGTTGGTCCCATCCTGTTAGGAGGCGACTGTGCTCTGCTGGAGTCCAGTGGGCACCCAGCTGAGAGGAGCAAAAGCTGGCTTCCCCTCCATGAGCTAGGAGGCATCTCCTCCTCCCTCACCGTGCTGTGTCTGAGCCCACAGCGTGGCTTGAGCTTTAGGCCAGCACATGCAGCACAGAATTTATCCCAGGGGTTTTCCTGAAGCCAAATTTACACAGTGTTTTGAGCAAGAACAACATTGCATCTTCTATTGCAAATATTTAATATGTGATAATGTTAAGACTTTTCACCCTGGACCATGTCCTTTTTTTCTGTGTATGTAGATATGGGATTACACTGCTTAGATACAGTTACGTTGCTTGGTTATGCCTATAGGGTCTGGCTGCCTCCTGTGTGATTTTTGGTTTTGGTTTTTTTTGTCCAAATCCCCTCTTCCCATGTGTGGGGAGAAGACACAAGGGGTTTGCTCTCTGCTGAAATAGCATCCATGCCATCTGTATGCTTTCTCTGTATATTCATACATAAACTCATCTTGATGCAGTAAATCTTTAGGTGGCTTACCTGATGCTTAGCTGCCATTTCAGGTACTAGCCTTTCTTGCTTCTTACCTCTGTGCTGTATCTACTCGACCAAACATAAAGGGTTTAATGTGATTGTTAGCAGAGGTAATGGAGAGAGTCACGTTGATTAGAACAGGACCTGAGTCAGACCCTTCATTTTTCCCTGTTGTCACGTGGGACACATCTATTATTCTGGCCTTTTTTTTTTTTTTTATTTCATTAGAATTCACTGCAGACTTTTTTGCCGTCATTATCTAAGAGTTTTTGGAAGGAAAAGTTGCATTTTAAAAAGAGCTTGCCTTGCTGCAATTCATTCAGCTCACCTTTTCCTGACTCCTGCTGTGCCCTCCTGCTCTAAGACAGTTAAAGAGCTTGAGATCCACCAACCTTAAGTCAAGAGAAAAGCTCAAGGTGATGAGGAACTGTGCATGTAATATTCTTAATTGTTCTGTGCATCATTAAAATGTTCATGCATTTCATGCACTTCTGGCTGAAAATTGCCCATTCAGCTCTAACAGCTAATTAGAGGAGTGACCAGGCATTCGCATGGCACACACATGCTTATTGGAGATGACAGATGGGTATGTCTGGACCTCTGATTCACCATTTTATATTTCCTTTCTGAAAGGCTACGTTGTGACTGTGCAAATGAACTGTCATTCTGCCCCAGGCCCAACAGCTCACAAAGGAAAAAGGAGGAGGGCAAAGCACACTCCGTGTCCAGCTGCGTAGCATGGGTGCTGGCTGCAAACAGCAGAGCCTGGGGAACCTCTGGAGACTGGTTTTGCTTTAAAAGAGCTACTCACCCCTTGGAAACTGGGGCAGAGGGGACAGATTTTGTGTAGTAGGCTCCCCAGGGCATCCACTGGTTTGGAGCTGGTATGAGGAGCTTCATTCCCTCTGCCACCATCTGCCCTCTGAATGGGGTGCAGCTGCCGCAGGGTCCATGGCAGGCAGCATCGGCTTGGTGTGAGGGGGGCAGGTTTCTGTTTCTCCCTGAGCAGGGGCAGACCCCAGGTTTTACCTGCAGAGTGATGAGCTGAGTGATAACCTGGAAACTCAATGCCCACTGCTCTGGGAAATGCAGTGCCTTCCTTACCTGTGTTTCTGTATTAACGGAGATTTTGCAAGCCATGTAAAGTTTTCCCTTTGAAGAGATCTATGCCTTTTCTCTAAAAGGTATCTAATTATAATGCAACAAAAACTTGATCAGCTGGAACAGATCTTTTCAAACCAGAGTGTCTAATAAAAGAAACTTCTCTACTGAGGGAGAAAGGAGATGCAGTTGGCTCCCCTGCCTCTTCAGAAGAAGAGCTGAAGTC
Source organism: Merops nubicus (assembly GCF_000691845.1). Lineage (NCBI taxonomy): Eukaryota > Metazoa > Chordata > Aves > Coraciiformes > Meropidae > Merops > Merops nubicus. The sequence goes on along the minus strand of NW_008580921.1, from coordinate 93,532 downwards.
TTGTCCACAAGGTCCTAGGGATAACCAAACTTGTAGAGGTTATGCAAAAACATGTACTGGCCCCATATGTGGGCAGATACCCACATACCCAGCTGACATGAAGACATTTTAATCATGTTGCCAAAAAATGCCCCATGATTTCAGTGGGTATTCGTATGAAGACCAAGTCTTGCATAGTATGGAGCCCAGCTGTTGCCTAAACTGCAGAAAGGGATGCTACAGCCATAGACATATAATTCTGGGAGTAGCTTCAATTGACCATCACATCCATCCTTCTCAGGTGTGATGGGAAGATCTGTAGTTAGATTGTCCCTTGCAGAGATTTGCATGGTCCCATCTCAGCAGCAGCTTCTGTGCACACCAACCTCACTCAGGTGCAGCCTATTCCAGTGGGTGGTAATGCTTAGAAGCTGGGAGGGAAAAAAAAATAAAATCCTAATATCTAACTTAAATCTCCTTTGCTGTAAATTATATCAATTATTTCTTGTCTCAGAAATAGTGGATGTGGAGAACAATTGATTATCCTTCTTTTTATAGCAACCTTTTTAACATTCCTTTTTATATCAGACGTCTAGTCTCTTTTCAGTCTTCTCTTTTCCCAGGTAAAAAATTTCCATTCCCTTAAGCTCCCCTCGAAGTCCTGTTTTCTGAGTCATGTCATCCTTGCAGCACTCCCTTGGACTCTGCGAAGGTGGCTGCTTCTCCTTAAATGCTCTGCTGGAACTTTTCTCTACATGAAGCCAGAACAGCATCAAGCAGAGCAGGATGAGATTGTCTTACAAATACTTCAAAATGAGGGGGAAGTAAATAAGCATCAGACTAGCCAAAATGATGATATATTCTTTTAAGCCCAGAATGAATTTGAGAGTGAAGTTTCTTCTGCATTTCATTTTCTGTCAGTTGTCCTGTTTTGACCTTTCCTGTCCCCAGGAGCTATGTACTGACAACTTTTATTGCATTAAAACAATCTGGTCCTGGTTAATCAATGGGCAAAGCTCTTGGTCCCTGTTAGGCTACATATTTGCATTTCCTCCTCGAAACCATTCATGCTTTCTCTGTTTTGATGTTCAGTCACTTCATTAATAAAACTTCTGAGGAAATTGCTTACTCTTTCTGTCATAGGATAACATCTTGCATGTTTTAGTGTCTTATAAGTCGTTTTCCCCTAACTATTCTTACTCTGGCTCAGATTCCTGTTTAAAAAGGCATTAACCCAATATTTACTCAGCACTGGCAGCAGTAGAGGCTCATAGGATTTTTTGTCCTGAAGGCAAATAGCTCGTTCCCTCCATTGTTCATTAAAAACAAATATGGTTTGCACCTTTTGTCGATTCCCTTAAAAAAAAACCCAAACCCTTTATTATATTGCCCACCAGCAAACACTTCATTATTTATTGTTTAATTGCTGTTTCATACTTGGCACAACAGATGTAAAATAGGATGTGACTACGAGAGGAGTAATTATTAGTGGTGAGCAGGAGAAAAAGACCCCAAACATCAGCGTTTGCAGAGATGCTGTTTCTCACTCGGTGGTGTTCAGTCTCATTAGTGGTGCCTCTCAGCCAGCACGGTGAACCCTCGCACCGTGGAGCACTCGGAATCGCTCCTCTGTGGCCTTGCACCACGGAGAAATACCATTTTCTAACTCCTTTCTATTGTTTTGAAATGAGATGTACAGTCTGCAGACACGACCTCTTGAAAGGAGCTCCATGCTTGATCGTCCTCATCGTATTTAACTGGGGTTTATAGTGTCCACTTGAGTCTACTGACACAGTGGGTGAGGAAATAGAGAATTAATCTTCTATCACATTGCCTTCTGTAGAGAAATTTCCTAATTAAACATAGCAGAAAATTACTTTAAAAGTAGCAGGAGGAGGAAGAAAAACCCACAACCCTCCCGTGTTGTGGGCATGGGCAGTATTAATTGAAAAATTGTAATTTATTCATGCAAAGCTTCTAACTGCATCTCATGTCCACAGTGATTTTCCTAACCCAGAACTAGCTTTGCGTCCAATGAGGACTCGTGTTAGGAGAACAGAAGAACATACTATAATTACTGTTTTGCTTCTGGTTGGTTTGCCACGGCTTTTCTACTTGTATTTATCCGTGTTTCCAAAGTTGAGAAAAATCCCTCGATAATTGCCTCTTCTTTAAGATCTTCACAGTGTGGCAGTTGTCACACACACTGAGAATTTTCCATTTTAATATTCTGGTCTATTAGCCGCTAAGAGCACAGATAAGATACCACGAAATGAAAGTCCCCTTTTTAAACATTTTTGTTTTAAAATGACAACTTTAAATGTATTACTCTATTTAGAAAGAAAAATCTGAGTGGATGGCATGATGGGTAATGATATGTAAATGACCATTCATGCATGAAAATCAGGGCCACAGTTGAATGTATTAAGCAGTGACTGATATAATCATTATTTTGGATTTCGTATCTGAAGAGGGGGGAGTGCAGATATCAAGTGAATTGCATATTTAAAGAAAACATTTGTGTGCGTGTGGAATAAAGAACATTTTTGCATTAAGTATCCTAGTGTTGTGCTGCTTGGACTTAAATAAGGTCAATATGTTTGGTTTATGCTTTTCGTATTATCTCTGGCTCTCTCTTTGGCAGATCCTCCCTTTCCCTGTTTGTGCAGCATCCCATCAGAGTGCCAAGTTTGTAATGTCAACTCTTTTCAGCTGCCTGTAATGCTTTTATCTCCCGAAAGCTGCCTGCTGCTCTACGTAGGGGCAGAGCTCAGGGAAAGCCAGTTGCTGGCATTTGAAAAAAATATGTAAAAACTCATCTTCCAACCTAAAGGATTCTGTCATCACCGCGACCCCTTCGTCGCTCTGAGGCGCTTCCCACGCCAGCAGGGTGCTGCAGGGCTCTGGGGCTGCCACCCCCCATCACGAGTTGTCACCGGCCCCTATCTCCACGTGTCTGGGGTCACTTAACTGGTGGCTTCTCCTTCAAGGGTCGGGGTGGCTGCTGGGGGGTGGGGGTCACAGGTTGGGAGGGTGAGCGGCAGCACACCAACCCCAACCCTTCATCCTCCTCCATCCCCCAGCCCACGCCCTGGGGGTGCTGCAGTCGGCGAGGGGGGAGCACGTTGCAGCCCTGGGCTCAGCACAGCTGCTCTCCAGTTGCCTCTGTGAACTCAGAAAATCTGGATATTTAGGTACACGCCTATTCTGAGTAGTGCTGCCTGAGCGTTGGGGCAGATGCTTTGTCTTGGTGACCACGGGTGGCAGGCCGTGGGAAGGCTCTCTGAAGCTGACCCAAAAAATATAGTGAAGATGGTGTCTCTGGGGATTATTGTCCGGGAGGTGACAGCAGAACTCGCTTCTCTGCTTCCTAGCCAGAGCCCTGCATCCATTCTGCTTTTAAAGTGCTGCTTTCATGAGGAGACCCGTAGTCAAACTGGAATGAGGAAGGGATGTGGTATCAATAGATACTTGAGGCAGTGATGTTTTCTTGTCTCATTTTACGTTATGAACTTTAAAGAAAAAAGAAAATTCCGTTTTGGAACAGGAGAAAAATAAGCTTCTCTTCTACAATGGTTACATTAATGGATTCCTTCTATCAAAGGCAGAAAATAGCTGTGTTACTAAATATAATTAATGCATCTCGAGTTTGGAGAACATTATGCTAAATGTCCATGATACATTCTCTGTCCCCTTCAGCAGCAGCATATGATCAATTTTGCTACTCTGTCCTTACCTAATTATTGCTGTTGCTAATGAAGGGAAGTAGAGAAAAACATGTCTTAGTAGGTTAATAAGCCATCCAGAAAATTATATTAGCATGATCAATCCTTAATGATTATAGTTTCTCATATTAGATCACCTGAAAGGTGTTTTTCAGAGGAGATGGGAGAGGAAGGAGATACCATTTTGCAGCCATTCCTCCAGGTGTGCTCAGCTGGGTTTTGGAGAGAAAAGCAGTCCAGCTTTGGCTTGGGAATTTTGACTGCTCTTGCAAACATTGATTTACTTGGTGGAGCTGGTTTATTTTATGATACAAGTATCTGGAAGGAGCGCAAGTATGGGAGATTTTCTACCGTCCCTCTTTCCACAGATATCTGTGGCACTGGCTTTCACGTGGGCTGATGTTGTGTGTGTTGTGTGTGGCTTTTCCTAAGATTTTGTGAATAAGCTGGCAGTCTCAGATCAGTCTGAGCAGCTTCCAGCTGGCATTTTCCCCCTTCCTCTCTCCGTGGTGATACACCTTCATTTGCAATCTAGTATCTGGTTTAGCATCTGTCAGGGTTTCTTTCATTTGTTTGTTTTTTGTCTTGTTGATGCTTCTTCAAGTACCTGTGGATGCCACTACTGCAGCATTCTGGGACACGTTTATTCTGATGAAAGCGTTTCTCTTAGAGCATGTCCAAGGCATTAAAATGCATAGCAGAGGGGAATGATCCTCAAACATCAGACTCTTTTTTTACTATTATTATTTAAAGATTTTCCCCAAATTAAACTGAATCACAATCCTCCCTTTTAATTTGTTAATTGCACTTCTGCAATGGTAATGCAATCAGCGAATATAGCTAAAGCGTTTGTGTGTGGGAGTCAATATTAATGAGAAAAAGCAAATTTGCAAAGTGGGATACACACCAGCTATGTGGGACACACACCAGCTATGTGCTTTGCATCCATCTCCTGGCGTAGGGCTGCTCCAAGCTGGACGAGGAACTCAAGGAAGTGGAGCTGAAGAGAAGAGGGAGAATCCCCCCAGGTCATTCACTCCCTGCAGAGTCCCTTCTACTCTCTCCATACTCAGGGAAGGCGTGGAGCAGGGTGCACTGACCCCGGCAGGGTGGCCCTCAGAGACCTCGAGCTCAGCAGCTGCGGCACCTTTGGCCAAAGCAGCAAGGCAGGGCTTTCACAGCCTGCCTGCCCTCGGTGACTTCACAGATGACAGAACTCTGAGCGAGCTCATAAAGGTTAATCACAACTAAGTGAGAATGAAATCTGACATTTTCCTGCTGGGCTTCCAATTTTCTGTATATGCAGTGTATTGAAGCTAAGTGAGATTAAATGTTTAAACCTTTCGTGCCATATGGCTCCACCTATATCATAAACACATCTGTAAAATTATACTCAGAAGGGCAACATGGTCCTGGTGTAAATGGATTCCAATCCACGCTTCTCCGCTGCTCCTATCAAGACTGAGTTTCACATATCAGACTCAACCTGTATGTCCTGTTAGTGTAGGTCTGGGAGGTTTTTCCCTGCACAGTCACACAAATTCTGGGTGACAGCACAAAAGCGGATCCTCAGTTGATCCATAGACCTGGCCCGTGGAGAATCCTTCTCCTAAATCTTTGCCACCCTTGCAGGAGTAGCTCTGTTACTCCTGAACTCCCTTGCCTTTCTGCTTAGGCTATCAGCAGTGCTGGCAGTACTTGTCATGGGTTTTACACTGTGGACACAACTGTTCCACTACGTAAACCATAAGCCAAGGAGCACAGTAAGTCAGTAGTGGTGCTACTGAGGCAATGCCTCGACCTGCCCACTAATAATGGAAATAAAAAGGAAAAACATGGTTCATCTGATTTATTTTTTTCCCATTTGTCCTGAAGGTCATCTTGCTGCTGAATGTTTTCATGCAATTAACTGATGCAGTAGGTTGTGTTTGTTGAAGAAGAGAGTTATATATAAAAGATAGGATCTGTGTTGCATAAATATTAGATCTCCTCCTGCAGAACTTAGAAGCTTCCAAGCTGCCTTCATCTTAGCTTCTAGCAAGTTCCTAGGTGCCGGCACTCCTGTGCACCCAGAGCTACAGCAGAGACCCAAGGACTGCCTAGCTACAGCCTTGGGAAGGCAGAAATACCTTCACATGTCAGGAGGGATATTTTTACAAGCGGCTCTGAGACATTTTTTCTTTCCTTTTCTATGGAAATTCTCACTCACAGAGAAAGGAGCAAACACAGGGATGAGCCCTGGTTTTACAAGTTTAGAGGATCATCTCAGTGGTGACAATTGCAGGTCAAGGAGTGCTGCTGTGGAAACATGAAATTCTGCTGGGGCAGGAGCTGTGAAGGGGGACTGAGGATGGCCCTTTGAGGCTCACCATCGAGCTGGTAGAGGAAGAGGTAGACGAGGAGCCATCTATCATGGCTTCCAATCTCTGAACACGGTTTTTGACTGTCAGTTTTGGCACCTGACTGAGCTGACACCTTCTGAGACCCCATTACAGGGCACAAGCTTGCCACGTGTCTTCTCGACTCCTGAGCTCTGGGGCAGCTCCAGCTCTCAGCTACGTGTGAGGAACCTGCACAAGCACCACAGAAACAAGCAGAAAGGAGCGTGACCTGGAAGAAACACAAGCAGTAGAAAGCTACGCTCCTGTTGTTGAGATCAGTGAAAGGTAGACCCGAGTCATTTTTACAGTAGGGCCACTTTACACCACCCTGATTATGTAAATGGGGCATAAAGTAAATTGGACTTTCACTCGCTCTGATGCTCCCTTCCATTGCCAGTGTGATTTACAGAAGCCTCAGTGTAAATTAGAACCAGGACCAGTGTCTGCGGTCCACATTTTGGGATTTAAACCCAGTCATTTCCCAAGATAATTGTAGTGCAGTCAAGACTAAGGGCAGCTTCCTAAAATTGGTTAATACCCAGATTTGGGTTTCTTCAGTGGCTTAAATGGAGTGGCATATTATCTCCTCTATAGTCTGCCTAAAAGATAAATTTGATGTCTGCGAGCAAAGACATGAAATTGCTATAGGCTTCTACTCTTATAGCCTGCCACCTATTTGATTTATGTGGTAAGTGATCTCAGATGACCCTCCAAGGCACTGAACCATTAGAGAGTTATGTTGCACAGCGATAAGAAATCTTCAGAGATACCTAAATCTTCTTTTACCACTGGGAGTTTCATCTGTTCTGGAATAAAGAACATTTTTATGTATGATGTTGCTATCTTGCTAGCCATACTAATATTCAAAAGGATACACAGACTTAAATCAATAGCAAAGTGACAAAGACCTTAAAACTGAAGTATTCACCAAGTGGATGCTAGACAGCTTTTTTAGGTTTTATCTTTGTTCCTTTCATTTCTTCTTCTTGAGAGATGAGAAGCTTTAAGGGTTCACATTCAACTCTTCTGTTAATCTTTCCACCAGTGGGAAGCTGGCAAAAGCACCCTTTCCATGCAGAAAGCCCTGGAAAGTCACATCACCCATTTGGGACTTCCTTACTGTAGGCTTTGTGAATCATGGGGTGAATCCTTACTTATTGTTTTTCACTGAATTCCCCTGAATTGGGTGATGCAGGTTCCTTTCTGCCTAGAATGAATAAAAGTGTTAAGGACCTTAGTTGGGTTTTTAATTCTGACAGAGTTCAGGGAAAGCACAGACAGGTAATTCCTGTGGTTTACCTCCAGCTGTAGCATCTTTCCCTGCAGAGGAAGGCACTGCTGACTGCTGTTCCTCCAGCTGAACCTGTATCTAGTGCATTATTTGCTGGATAGAATGTGCAGTAAGTGCAGTGTTCCAGCATGTATATAGTCCATATGCTCCATCCATCGGATTGTCTTTGCATCGTGTGTTTATAGTGTAAGGTGTCCTGCAGCATCTCCTCTTTCAGGCTGTGTGGGATGCAGCTTCTGCCCAGACCTACGAGAGGAGGAGGAGGGGCCTGAACCAGTCCCTGCTTTTCGGCAGAGCCCAAAGATCCAAGGCTCTTTGCAGCTCTGCAGGGAGAGGGTTTTTGGCAGTGCACAGAAGGGGTGAAGAGGGTTTCAAGCCTGGCTAACTCCATTCTCCAGTTCTGGCACGTAGGGCTAGTAGGCCCTGAGCAGCTCACACTTGACTCTCCTCCCAAGTAACCTTTGGTGGCCGTTCTTCTGGCAAGACGAAGAACATTACAATATTGGGTACTTTCCTGGACTGCAGCTTCCCATCTCCCTTGACACAGCGCTGGTGTTTAACGATCCATGTGGCCGAGCAAGACAGCCCGAGGGAGGGATTGGACATCATCTTTTCCTCTTTCTCCTTGAACCTGAAAAATCTTCTGGTCCTTACAGTTAGGACTATAGTAATCTCCCTCCAGGCCCTTTAATAACAGCCTTGGTTGGTGACCCATCACATTGCTTCCCTCCAGGCATGGGCATGTCCACTTGGCAGTTTTGTTTGCACTGCTGGGCACACTGAAATAGATGAGAGCAGGGACTAGGGCCACAAAAGCTTTGGCAGCATCGCAGGCGTGTTTTCACAACAAGCTCTATCTATTTCTTGAAAATTCTCCTGCAAAGAAATGATTTCTCTTTAAAATTAAATCAATGCGATGCTGAGATGAGTAGTCCCCACGTGCTATTTGGCTTTTTACTCAAAGCTCTTTATGAGGGGAAGCTCTTGGCAAAATTAAATAAGCCTCCTCTTCCTCAGGCTGGCAAAGACTGTCAATGCTGGTCATCGTACACCTTCATAAATCTGCTGTGTTGGCATCCCACACACACCAGGCAAACATCAGATTTTGTAGGGGGACCACCCAAGGGTGCAATAATGGCAGCTGTTTCATGTCAGCCTTCCGAAAGCTTACACTAGGCTTTTATTCAATGAGCCATTCCTTTTGAAATGCCATCAGAGATGTTTGCTAGGAGAAACTGGCCTCGACTAATCGTATTTAATTTTTTATCAAATGCACTGTGGGAACAGCAGGGATATGCATGAGACAGAAACAAGCAAATGGTGTTTGTTTAGAATAAATAAACTTTGAGTAAGAATTGAATCCGTTCCCTCCTGGCCACTGTTGTACAAATACAGGCAAGTCCCTACAGAGGTCTTTAGGGGTCATGTCTGGACTTTAGAGCTGGATGCTCTTGGAGACCTTCAGTTGTGCCCCCTGAAAGGAGAGAAATGCAACCAGATAGATACAGAGGAGCAATGCTGTTCCTGTAAAACCATTCCAATCACATCCACTTTTAGCCTCAGTAAATGAGGTTCAGAAGGTAGGAAAGCTACCCAGCTTGCCAAAAAGGTCTCCAAGCCCCTGGACTGCATGGCAGCTGGAGATGGCTGCTTTCTAAGACCTCGAGCTGTGTGGATTGAGAAGCACACGGCTTTGCCTTGGCCCACTCTTCTCCTTACAGCAGCAGCTCATCTGCAGGGCTGCCAGAGCTGCTCCGTGCTGGGCCCTGTCTTAGGGCAATTGTGACTGAAGAACTGGGGCGGGTGGGGAAAGGAAGGAAGCCAGAGGAGAATGGGAAAGATGGCATGACAGAAAGCAAGACAGGAGATAAAAAAATAAACATGGAACTAGAGAGAGCAGCAGGACTCAATGATAATGTGAAATAACTTTTATACTAGTTATTTTCTGAACTCAGAGAACTTCTTAGGCACTTTTCTTGCACAAATCAGACTGCATCCAGGGCAGAGTCAGAGCCTTCAGCACAAGTGAGCTCGGTGCAGCGCCTCACACAAGGGTGAGCTATTTCAGGAGGGCTTTTTTTTTTCCTCTCTGGTATAAATTGAAAAATTATTAATCAGCTCCACAAAAATAATTAGTTTTTTAAATTATAAACTTAATAGTATCTGATATTTATTATATTCATAAGCGTTTTCTGCACAGCCTGAAAGCTTAGGCATCCCTTTCAAAACAAATATACACAGAAAATGAGTTCCTTATACCTTCAGATAATCCACCGGCTGTGATTTTAAGAACAAATATAACCTGAGAATGACAGTAGAATTATGAGAGCTGGAAAAGCAAAACATTGCAAATTGAGTCTGACTGGCATCAAAGCAGTGCCAGGCTCTATCTACGTGGTGTTTAGCAAGAAGATAAGAGCGTGTTTTATCAGCAATCTGAGCTGGCTGGATACATCTAATTTCTCCCCAAAAACCCTGTTAGGTATTTGCATCATGCTGAACTCATCCTGTTAACCTTTTCCAGCACATGGCTGAGAGTAGCAATGTTGGAAGCACCCAAGACAGGGCCCCTGAAGCGATATAAACACTGGGAAAGGTGGTCTGGTTTCCAGACCAGCAGCCAGCTCAGGTACAGCAGCACTCTTTAAATAACCTGCCTATCCATAGCAGAGGGCTGGTTTCAAGGATTGACCCTTGGTGCTGTGGAGAAGCCAGTCAAAGGCCCCTTGTCATGAAGGGGAATATTTCAGGTCTCCTTGAGAAGTTCTGAGCTGGGTCAAGACAGTGTTTTGCTGCACACTAAGTCATTTCCCCAGCGTGTTTGTGTGTGAGAGAGAGCAAGTTTGTATTTATTGAGATGGAGCCAGGCAGCAGGAGTAAAGCAGAGCAAGGCATGGCAGAGTGTGGATTTATTACTGATACAGTAAGCCATTTTCTTTTCATTTTGACCATAATGCTGTTCTGAGTCTGTGCCAGACTTGAAGAGCAGAGTCATTCATGAGTCAACCCCCTGCTTTGCACCCTTCATTTTTCTCACTTTGCAGGTTTTGACTGAGCTAATGCTTTCAGGAAAAAAGACTTATTGATCAGAGTGAAGTCACTTGCAGCATCTGGGCTTTTATTGGTCAAGTTTATGAGATGTTTTTAGCCATTTGGTAGAGGTGCAGGTAGTGTTTGTTCTAACACATTTAGTAAATTCTGCTGACTTCTCTGCCCTGATTTCTCAGAGCTTTCTCACTTCGTCCACTCGTCTTGTCACCTGCCCACAGCACTCCAGTTAGGACAGAAGCATGTGCTGATATCATCTCAGCTGCTCTGAAGAGCATTCTCCTCCTTCTCTACATTTTAATTTGCACATTGTCTTTCATTCCAAAATACAAAAATAGCCATCGACCCTCATCTCCACATGATTTTCATTATTACCTAGATTTTGTAGCTAAACCCAAGTGCATATCCTGTTAGGATGAGCTAGAGCAAGCTTTGTTTGAAGTTCTTCATTCAACAGTAGCAACGGTGTCCCACCACGAGGAGTCAAGTCAGAATCATGAATTGTGATGAGCACATGTCTGATCACATCAATCAAAGGAACACTACATAATATAAAACAAATCATAACAGTTCATTATACTCATATTTCTGTGCATCCAAGCACATGGGGATGATGTTTTATACTGTTTCTTTGTTGTGTTCTTCAGTATACTTAAATTTTATTGAATTAAGATTATTATAATAGTGCTAGTAGTTCTGCAAGCCACGTGAAAACTGAACTGAGACTCTTGAGTTTGCCCTGTTGCCTTCAGAGGCCTGTTAGCAAGGAGAGATTGAGAGATGAGTGTTTAGCCAGTGCTGCCACCTAATTGTCTCTCTCCCTCACGGCTCACCAGGTACTCTTTCCACTTCCATTTACTCCTAACAGTATAGTCCATCAGGCAAGTTACACACACGTCCCTTGTGTCACTTAGGAAGGTGGTGACACTTTGTGTATCAGATCAAGACTCTGAGCTGCTGTGAATATTTCCAACCCATCTCATTGGAGCTGCTCCTCTGGGAATTGCAAAGAGTTTATTTCTGTCCTGCTTTTGACACTTGTCAAGCGTCTTGGGAAGACACTGAGCAAGAGTTATCCAGAGATTTTGGTGGCCATTTGTTAAACCAGTGCAGCCACCAGTCATCAACTCCTGGCAGAGCATGAGTCTGGCAAGCTGTGTGGATACAGTCATAGCAGGATCTGTTGGGGTCGTAGCACCTACAGAAGACTCTTGACTCAAAGACGTTGAAGTGTAAAGAGAAAGTAGAGGTGCCTTTAGTAAACAGAGGGGGTAAGTTTGAGGCTTTTAGTTTTCTCCTGATGTTACAGGGGATAAGCACAGACTCAGACTGATCCACTGATGATACTTTGTCTGGTTTTTCTGCTAAAGTAACAAAGTAAAATGTCTCAAAAATTATTTCTTTCTTGTGGGGCTTGCAAGCAAAGCAGATATTCTTGAAATCATGAGTATCCCTTCTGAGTGCAGTGAGAATGCCAGAAAAGAACCAAATTATTAAAACAGGAGCTGTTGTGGTTACCACAGTCCATTGGCTCTGTAAATTATGTGTAGTGCCTTCCCAGCTAAAGAATTTATATTGCTTAGGAGATTGAGATAGTCTCTGAAGTGACTTTCAGGTAATGTTTGTGACCTTCTAACCCATGTTAGCACATTTCCTTGAACTCTGGAAGTTGCTAATCTTGCTAATACAAACAGGGACTTGCAGCTTAACATTTCTCAGTTGTGTGAGTGATAAGGAGTGGGCTTCAGCTGATAGCCTCCCTGGAGTTCTGCTACATTCCTAACAGGGTCTTGGTGTTAAACCTAAACCATTGCTAACATGATAACTATGTAATGTGTGTGAGAAAAAGATAACCATATTCCTTTTATTTTTAAAAGAGGAATCTAGAAATTAGATTTCTTTTGCTAACTTTTTTTTAGTTGAGATACAGGAGCAAGTGCAAATCAGCAAGTGCAGCAAGAAAAAAAGAAAAAAAAAAAAAAAACAAGGAAAAAGAGTCACGTTAGAAAATGAGCATCCACTAGTCCTCAAGCTAAAAAGCAGCAGGAAATATTGGGAAAATAACTCTTAAGATGTCCAGATTTCTCAAAGCACTTAGCTGCACAGTGTGGAGAAAACACCCCTCTGTGTATCAGTCCTGGGTGTGGGTGCACATGCCAGCGTGTGTGTTTGTGTAGGGACAGAAAACACACCTTAAGGAAATGTAAAGAAGAATATTATCTGTGGTTACTAACAGCAGAAAAAAAAAAGAGGGAGGTAGACAGCTGTGGTTTTTAGTCAGGTCTGCTGCATGCTTAGACATTGAATGGCAATGTGCATGTTGATTATGGAGCTTCCTCAGAAAAAGATGGAGGAGTTACTTGTTATTTTCCAGTAGCTATTTAGAACTGCATTGTGCTTTAATGTGGATGTTCTCTAAATTAGTTACTTCTCTTCAACATGCTCCATCTTTCAGATGTTTTCCTTTAATGACTTCAGTAGCTATTTTACTCAGCTTGGGATGTGAAACCATGTGAAGTCCCTGGTCAAACCACACCTTCTGGACAGTTAGTTATAAAGAGAAACATTACAGAGAGGGGAAAAAAATAGGGCCTGCATTTTTAATTAACATGAAATACAAGGGAAGTGATTTGTAGACTAAAAAAGCAAAGAAGTTATAGCTCCTTTTCATAAAGAATATATTCTCAGCCTCCTGAGCTGGAGCAGTTGTCATATTCTTGGTAGCTGGGGAGTGCTCAATTCTCATAAGAAGTCTTCTGTCCATAGGTCCTGTTGTCCTTTGCATACAGTCATTTTTTACATGTTCTGTCTAATATCTTTACCACTGGAAATCCTCTACCAAGATGGGCTCTCAAAGTCATCTCCTTGATAGAAGAGATTCCTACATGTAAAACATAGATGAAACATCATGACAAATACAGGTCTGGATGCAGCTGCAGAGGAGAGGAGCTGCACAGCAGCATGAGCCTCTTGGTGCTGTTGGGTCAGGATCACACACATAACATGTGGAGATGCTGATGGTGTGAGAACATGGCACTCGAACACTTTGTCCACCACTGTACATTGGCCATTACAAAACGGGAGCCTAGAGTTTCTCGGTCACTTAAGGAAGCAGGAAACCTGCTGCTCAGACCCTCCCTACAAAACCTGACAAGGCAGTAGAACAAAAATCCAGCATGCTTTCCGAGTTTCCTTTCTGGAATTTTGTACATGAATTTTATGGATGTAAAGGTGAGCAAACTTTTACAGACAGGGCAAAACCCTCTATTTTTTTCCCTTTAGGATCATCAGAATGCTCACCATAGGTATATTTCTTCAACTTAATGTAGTCTAAATTCAAGCACAACTGATAAGAAATAGCTGCAGCATAGTTCATCTCTAAACATACCAACACTTACTTCGGCTGTATTAAAATTCAGGAAAAAAACATTTGAGACAAACTGACTACCTTAGGCATTTCTATATCTAGGTCTATATCACTGTAGAATCTAAGCATAAAATGATCTTTTAATACCATAGTTTCCCTATTCTCTGTTGGTAGAGAGTGGTATTATTCCCATTTACACAGTGGGAAACATGACACAGGTTAAATAACTTCTCAAGGGTAAGAAAGTAAGTTTGTTGAGACACAGGCATTGGGGTCATGCTTGGTTTTCTAGGGGAAAAGCCCTTATTCTTCCAGGAGCTCTGTGAAAGCTTGGGACTCTTCTCCTTTCTTGAGTAAATAACAAAAGCAGACAATTCCAAGTCAGAGAAAAGCAACCCAAAAGCTTCCAGTAGCAGCCCAGTTGACCAGTAGCCCCCAGGTTGACAGGCTCGTGCGGTGGATGTGCAACATCAGGCAGATGATTTGTCCCATCAGTGTCACTGGGGCTGCCAACACACTTGTCCAGCCTGTCCACCAGCTTTGCTAGCTTGGACCCTAATGTGCAGTAAGCCCACACCACAGTGCTGACTCCAAATGAGAGAGAGAAATGAAAGGATGCTGCTGCTGAGGCTGCTTGTGCAGATAACATCAGTCAAAGCTGATTGATACTTAAAGCCTGGCTTGGTTTAATTATTCTCTAACTGGCAGAAGGATATTGCTAGGTGCAGTGTCTTGCTAGAAAGCAGCACCTATCAGAAGATATCAAAAGGTGTTATAAGCTTTAATAGAAATGTAGATAATGTTTCTTTTGGATCATTTAACAAACCCTCTTCTTGGTGCCTACCTTCATGATATCTCCCTCCTTCAGTACTCAGCCATCAGAATTTTTCTGCAGTCTTCTTACACCTGTATTTTTATTTTCCCCTTAGTCCCTTCATGTTTTCGACTTAAGGGCCAGATACAAACCTTACATAATTGCAGACACTGGTGTTGGCTTTCCTGGGTTTCAAATATAACCTATGCTGGATCGTCCCCTCCTCTGGACAGCACTAAATCTTTCCTGCCAGAGGTAACTAGTCCTTGGGGCTCATAGCTGTACCTCTGACGAGAAAAATGTTTTGCCTTTGGAAGGCACCAGATTGCACCACATGACAGGCAATTTCAAAACATTTTCGAGGAAAACATCCCCTTGGGTCTGTCTCAAGGCTTTCACCAGGAAAGGACACAAGGCAGCATGTGATGCTGTCAATACACCTCCATTATTTTTCCAGTGAAAAAAAGCAGTGAGGCTCAGTGCTGAAACAACCTTTTCAGGCTGCAGGTGAAGGGGTGATGGTTTAAATGGAAAAGGAAGAAGGGTCTTTCTCCAGTCTCCCTTTTAACTCTATAATTCAGGAGAAATATCACAGACCAACATGGAAATCTCTGTGTTGGCCCCATTCAAAAATGCTGTCTACTGGGCAGGTGCTGGCTCTGTGAGCAGTGCTTGAAGCTGAGGCAGTGAATAGTTGTTTCTAGAAAGAGAGAAGTGCTTTGCTATGGTGCTGTCTTTACTAATGTGTATTTTTCTGCTTTCCATCACACAGTCAATGAAGGCTCAGGTGAAACCAGTCAAAAAGAGACATCGACCTGTGACATTTGCCAGTTTGGGGCAGAGTGCGACGAAGATGCAGAGGATGTTTGGTACAGTAATTTGGTCTACTCTTCTATTTTAATGAATATTGTATTATTTAAAGGTACTGCAGTTTGGACAGCATTGCATATGTCAGATATTCAATTTTCTGCACCCAGAGAGTCATCGGGAAGTGATTGAGGTGGTTATTACTCTGAAAAAACGTATAGAACAGTCTGGTTTATAATTTTGGAACATGCACGATTTAGACAAAGTCTAGAAACACAGTTATCCATTTTGTTGCTGTTATAACTTATGTTGTTCCATCTGGGGTTTTTACAGCTTTATACTTTGGTAAAAATAGAATTGGGAAAAATAATTGACCTAAAGCTTTGCCGGTTAAAAAGTATCATTAGTATTATCATCATGTTAATTCATGTGTGGCATTAGAAACGCTGGGAAATCTGTCTTGCCTTTTCCTAGTTGCTGGAGTTGAAGACCTAACCTTCAAATGTTTGAAATAATTAGAGTGCACATTTAGGCTTTTTTCTCAATGGAAATTGTTTTAATTTGTAAATGAGGTTTCAAAAATATTTAGGATTTTTTTTTGTTATTTTGAACCTTAACCACATAAACTGAAGAGAAATAATTCCACCTACTCAGAAGATTTTTTTTTATTATTTTGCCTAGAAACTATGCAAACGTATATGAAGCCAACTTTAAAGTAATCGTTGTGATTTTGGAACAGCCAGGAGATGAAAAAAGCCACTCTTCACAGACCTGTGCTTCTAACACCGCTTTAATGTCAAGCCTCGTATTTCTAAGTAATTAACACAAATTTAGAGAGATGACAAAATAATCATGCAAATGTTAGGGCTGCTGTCTGGGTGATGGTTCTGAAGCTGTGGGCTGGTGGTAGCTGAGGGATGGATGCAGAGACTAAGCAGTGAGATGTCAGTAAGTCAATATTACCCGAGCTCTAACTTGGACAGTTGGAGTGGAGCAGAGGAGAGTCAATGAATGGTGAACATGATAATGGGGCTCAGTGTTGGGCACCTGACCTCATCCAGGCAAGGCATCCATGCCCTGTTGGTCAGGCATGAAATTATGAACATTTCTGCTATTCAGTGAAGAAACTTAGGAATATAGTCATGGTCATCTGTTTATGCTCATTTTGGTTTTGTCTTGCCAGGCTTTTCATTACCTCCAGTTCTAGTTGTTAAAAAAACTCAAGTAACAAACCACAGAGGCCTTGCTCTGGCTCCAGTCATCAAAAGAAATCGTGGTGTTGAAAAAGAGGAGTAAGATGCATCACAGTTATAGGTTTGCTGTGATGTAATGAGATTTGCTTGGAAGAAATTGCTTAATTTTGACTTTGAGTAAGAAAATTAGCCCAAGTGTCACGATTTTCATTGTCTCCTTGACTGCTTGTCCTTGAGAGTTTTGGTGGTGCAGTGTGGAAACAAAACCATGTTAAAATTAATATATCAAAATTCACAGTCTAGTGCTCATGTTTTCATAATTAAGTGCACTTCCAAATTGGAAGGCAGGAGAAGAGAGGGGCAAGGAATAAAATTAGCTACGAGATAACGTTATTAATCATAAGCACTGAGTAGCGGTGTTTATTTTTTTCCAGAAATAGCTTGGTAAAATAGCCTGCTCCAACTTACCCCAGTAATGTTCCCACTGCAGCTTTTGCACTAATTCCTCCCCTTTGAAACAACTTGGCTTATACGGAGCAGCGTAATGACTGCAGGAGATGAAGTTCTCAATCTTTATTGACAGGCGGTCTTTCTGCAGGGGAAGACACTTCTCCAGGCAGGAAGCAGGGAAGGGCATTTAATGGGAAGATGCTACCAGACAAACTGTTAAAAGGCAGGAAAGCAGATTTCCAACTAGAAATACAAAGACCATGTAAAAGCCTGTTAAAGGTCTGCTTTGAAGTAAACAACTTCATATGCTGTAACAGAGCCCCGTTTTCCTGTCCCTGCCCCCTGATTAGTCTTGGATAAACATCTTTCTAAAAAAATGAGCCTTCCGGGTGTTAGCTCTTTGTTACTCTTATTTCTAGAATAAAAGCAAACTATTTCTGTGGGACCTACCTCTTTTCAAGTGCATGTTAATTGAATTTCCATGTTTGGCACCAGATAGATGTGTTCCCCCACTCCCCCTGCCAACGTTTGTTGTGCAGAAAATACCCTTAAATTAACTGGGAAAAGAAATTTCAGTTTATGGTTTGGTGTGGATCGAATCTCGGATGTAAGCAGGGCTCCTTCAGCTGTCTCACCTGACTGGTGAGGTTTGTAAAATCCAAATGGGGTCAGTGGGTCCCAGCAGCCCCGGGAGCTGTTGTTACAGGGTGACGAGCCCAGCACCAGCAGCGTCCCCTATCAATCAGAAACAGTTTGAGGGTGCAGGGTCAGTGCCTGATCCGTTCCAGGGAAGAAGGGATGCAAGCTGGTAGGTGGCAAAGCCAGACCACAGAGAGCTGGAGACTCTAGGCTGGCTGCTCGCCTAATATTTCTCGGGTGCCAGAGCAGATCAGAGAAGAGAGCACAGGTGTGATAGCAGATGTGGTTGGGCTGCTGATGATTTAAAGCCACGATTAACATTATTCTGCATTGCTACAGTCTGTTATTTTGCAGTCCCTTGTCTCTGGTTTAACTCTTTCTTTAGTTCAGGTTGGTTTTTTTTTTTCTGTTATCCATTGCCAATTGTCACTCGGCTAAACTATGCTATTGTACTGGGTCACCATTATTTTTAAATCTTCATATCTGCTTAAAACCAATCTGTTAATGGCCAGCCTCCTGGGATTCTGATAGGGGGTTTGTCACATTGAGGACTACTCAAAGGAGTAAGATATGTCTGTGAACATTTTCTGAAAAGTAGGAAGAAAAGGCAGAAAAGAACCCAGCGTAATAACAGGTTTTCTGCAGCATGGTAAAGCACATATGTATTATTATCCTATTCTGCAGTCTAATATCACAAGAGTGAATGCAATTTGGCATTCCATTAGTGAATCTCTTTCTCTAGGTCAAAAACAAAGACTGTTCCAGTTGAAAGTCTTTAACATCTTGCTACTTTAATATGTGAAAGCTTCTTGTCACTAAGAGGATCGGGTATTACTGGCATTATTCCCACCTTTAATGCATTTTGCACCAGTGGGCTTCATGAATATTTAAAGCAGGGCAGTGGCTATGCTCTTTAGCACTGGAATGCAATCTATTGGTAAATCAGACATTTGGTGTTGCTTACTTTGGGTTTTATTTCTGAGCTGGCTAAGGAATAATTGGTTTTGTAAGACAGGGCTACTCAACATAACACCCCGAGAGATACACTTCAAAGGAAATGAAGAATGAAGCGTAACATTCAGAACCGTGATGTAGTTCTAAAATCTTCCAAAAAGCATCTATGAAATACTCACTCACTGTATATAAATAGTAGTCGCCAAATGGAGTGCCTGCTCATCTGTAAAGTGGCTTAGTGTCAGTGCATAACCGTGGCAGAAACCTGGATTCCAGTATTAACCTCCCTCTTAGGGACCTCTGAGGAACTAAGAGCAATCTTTACACCGGACAAGCCATGGTTTGGATAGATTCTGGGCTGCTGTTTCAGAGGTCCCTGATGTGTCCAAGTAAGTGGAAGGGGATAAATAATAGGAAAATCCCTTCTGTAGAATTTCCTGTTGGAACACGCTGAGAAGAAAGGACAGGAGTATTTTCTTAAAACAAGATTAAAGCCTGCAAACCTCTGACTTGTAGAGTTAATCAAAATCAAAATGATGAATTGAGGTTAAATATGCATGCTTTCCCCCTGAATTTCAATCTCAGCAGGTCAGGCAGCAGCAGTCTCAGAGTGCAGCAGTGCCCAGGAGAAGGTGCAGGTTGCTAGCTGTCAGCCAGCCATGCAGACGTGTAACGTGCTCAGGAGGGACTTGCTTTCCCTGCAGCCTGGCAGCATCCGAGGAGGTGAGGAGACCACCTCTGCTGATGGCTCCTCTGCCTGCCCCTTCCTCCCTCCTGGAGGCTGCAGGTGGAGGAGAGAGGCAGCAGTATCCCTGGCAGGAGAGGCCTGACCTTGAGCAGGCCACTTAGAGGGTTGCACCAGTGATAAACTGGGGTGTAAATAGCTCTGCTGCTTCCCACAACTCGGTCCCACGGCCCTCAAGGACGACTCCTTGGCTGAGTGCAGGGTTTGTGTTCTGCCGTAGGCACTGTGCCTGTGGTAGGCAACTTGCCTCCCTCCTTGTGAGCCTGGCCCATGCTGGAAGGGCCTGTTCCATTTTGTGCAAGTGGATGATGACCTCACCAGGCAGGTTCAGCTCAGGAGAAGATTCTGAAACCATGCTGTGGGGACAGCGTCCCTGATGACCCAAAGCTGGGGGGAAGGCAGCCAGGCCCGGATGAAGGAGCCTGGCATGTTCAGCATCCAGGTCAGGGGGTGAGGGAAGGCACATCGGTGTCAGGCATGCTGTGCAGCTGGGTGGCATCCCGAGCCAGGTGACAGGGCTGCACAGCAAGTCCCTTGGGTCCTGCACTGCTTTCTGCGTGCCTGGGACAGTAAACTCCACTTAGCCACAGAAGCCAGCCAGCCACACAAAATGATGTGAGAAGATGAACTGTTTCAGTCCTTTGCACCGTGTTTTACTGATGATCACCAATGTAGATAGTTTGGGTAGATGCTCCTGTAAGGCAAACAAAGAGTCTGCAGCAGGAGGGTGCTGGAACTGCATTCCCAGCAAACCAGCAGCGCCGGACACGGGAGATACTTGTGCAGATCATGCAGCTGCCATCTGCAGAGACCCCTGCAATCAATAAGGCTCCAGCAATCAATATTTATCTTTATTATAGTGTAGAAGGAAAACATAGAAAAGAAACTAATGATTTTGCCAGCTTCTCAATCCACACAGCAATTAGGTCAGTCAGCTTTGGGTCCCTTCCCCCTTCCATTAGTTGCTCTCAACCAGAGCATCTGCAAACAGGATGCTGTGCTACTATGAAGTACTAAAAGGTAGTTTGAAAGCTCACATACATTACACGGGTATTGGCTGCTTCGTGTTCAGCAGTGTGTATAATAACTATGTGTGACCTACTTGTTCCAGATGCAGAAACAACGAGCTTCTTTAACATCTGCAATGTCTCGTGCATTATGTAGGAGATATATTGCCATCTTCTGCTACTTTCTTTTAGAGAAAAAACAGATCTTCATGGCTATGTGTAACGCTTCAACATACTCCTTGGACTTGTGGTTCAAATAAACACAGAAATGGAATTAAATCATTAAAAAAAAAAAAAAAAAAACACAATCTTGCAAAAAACTTAAATATCTGCTTAACTTGAGATTGTACCTAAGGCACAAAGTGAAGCTGCTGCTGCATAAATCTTCACGTGGAGCTTAGTAGTCATGTCTAATAACGGTCCAGGGAAGGGTTTACAGAGAAGGCAAAGGTACTGCAGCACAGTCTCTGCATTCCACAGCAGGAGACCACCAAGCAATTTACACCCATGTCACTTATTTTAGCCCCAGCCTAACAACAGACCTACCTCTTGTGTTTTCCCACAAATTAGCCCAATTCTACCTCCATGTGGCATGAGAGCTAAGTAGAGAACCAGGTCATATTCCTTCATTTGGGCTGTGAAGATGCACAAAAGTAGAAAAATTCACATTCTGCCATGTGAGCTCGCACAAAAGTAGAAAAATTAGCAAAATACAAAATTGTAGTTTGAATTGCTGCCCACAGTACAAACAAGAACAAAGTTGCAGCCGTTCCAGCTTAGGTGAAAGCTTCAGGCTTATTAGCAACCAATGCCTAGACATCATCATGTAAGAGTCAGAAAATAAGGTGCCCAGATGAGGATTGCACGAATGCCACAGATACAGCAGTCAGGTTTCTTGCTGGCAGACTACTGAGATATTGTAGGACTCTTTCAGTGGGCAGTTTCAACTTCAAACTAGCCCAGGTGAAGAAGTGACTTTGTGCCCATACATAGCCAGAGAAGGATCACCAGTGACTTACCTGATGATCTTAAAGGTCTCTTCCAACCTAAAGGGCTTCTAAAAGACCTTAAATCAAACAAAAAATACATGGTGTCCTCTTTCTCAGCAATGAGTCAGGAGAAAGAGCAAGGGGAAGTGTGGAAACAAGGAGTTAGCTTTGTTCTCAGAGGATGTTTCTCTAAGAGCAGCTTATGGTCCAGTCTTTTTGGGGACTAGGAGTTAGGAATGAGCACATTGTATTTTTAAACTAAATGCACTGCTGGTAGTTTGGCTGGAAAGCTAATACTTGGAAAAGTGATGGCTTGTTTGGCCATCTGGAGAAACTGTTTTACTCTACATACATTTTGTTTGGTTTTAGTTAAAACCAGACATTTTTTCCTAGTTGGGTAAGTTTCAAAAAATCACCTTACCATCTTTGCATCCTTCATCCTGTGCAAAAATAGCATATTTAGTTTTGAAGTGAGACTGATTTCCAACTCCCTTAGGATGATGGCTTGGAGAATTTGACCTTTCCATCCACTGAGTCAACGTAGTCCTTCAGAGGCTTACCTTCATTTGACAAAGTCCTTTCTTTCCAGATCGTCAGGATTTATTTTCTTAATAACATTCTTAAAAAAAAAAAACACCCAAAGAACTGGTTTTAACATAAGCCAAGATTGTCTAGAGTTACTTATACTTCATAGTGTTTTATTACCAATACACTTTGGAACACTCTGGTAAATAATTCAGCCTACACAAAGAAATTGGCTATATTTTCTCTATACATCATTATGTAGCCTATGTCTTGTGGCTGTAAATGTTCTCAGATAAATGCAAACTTGCGTGGTGTTCCATCTGTACTACTCACCCAAGTAGGTCTTTTAGGAACCCTATACAACACATCCATCTCTTATCCAAAAATTAGAATCTCCAACACTTGGTTTTATTAATAAAAAGACATTTTTTAATCTTTTTCAATTACAGCAAAAGTCACTGTGTGTCCAGGGGATAACACCCTACACAGTCACAAAGCTTAGAGGTTTTTTTCCTGGTGCTCCTCTTTTCAGATGCCAATCCAGATTTGGTTTTCAGTTTCAGAAGGTGAACTTCCAGCTTATGGAAGTCAATGAATATTATTCTACTGTCTTCAGTAAAATAAAAGTTCTCTTCCAGTATCAGAAACATGGAGTAACTTCTCAACAGCCAGCAGAGATTTTCACTGGCAGAATGGAGAACAGACTCTGTCAGAGTGTAGATGTGCAGTCACTCAGAGAGTGCAAAAGAAGAACTTAGAAATTGTGATGATAAAAGCAGAATTTGGCTTAAAGACAGTTGCTTCAGAGGAGATATTGATTTGTGGAAAGCCAAAAATAACTTCTTAGATTTGGGGGATTTTCTTGTCTTATCATGGTGCCATGCTCCTGCAGGAGCAAGACACAAATTCTTCTGAAATTTAAGGCATTCAGAGCTGTCATTTGTCTTCACAATTATTAGTCTGTCAACCTTAGAGTTAGGGGAAAAATAAGCAGCAATAACTTTAAAATTGTGTCTCAAAATAGTCAAATTTTCCTGTTAGGTTTCTATGGCCAAGATGCCTATTCCTGTGTTCAGCCTGTGGTGTGTGGACAGGAGGCGTGAATGTATAGAGGGGTGGGTGGTCATGGCAGAGAAGGCTGGAGGAATGGGCTGGGGCAGGGCAGGGGACTGTGGAAGCAGGGAGAGAACCTAAAGCTGACTTTCAGCTAGTCCAGTTGGCTGCTGGCTGGAGAGCAGGGGGGAGCTGCAGTGGCTGCCCACAGCTGCTCAGGAAGGGTTTGGGGCACACTGCCTGAAGGTGGCAGGGAGGTCCTCCTCACCTGCTTCCCTCTGCCTGGCGTGGAGGTGAAGCCACCACTTGGTTGTGTAACCCCGTGGCTGGGCGAGCCTGGGCTCAGGGGGCTGTGGAGGTGCACTGGGGGATGATGGCATCGTGCACAGCAGATATTGATGTGCATTGACACGTAATCGTCTGCGTGCATCAGGGCAGCCAGCAGGAAAGAGCAAGTGCAGAGACCTTGGAGAGCAACACGCTTTGGCACCTTTTTTTTCCGATTTTCTTTTCCCCTTTTTGTTACTTAAAAATCAGCTTTCATCTCTCCCTGGTCCCCCATTTAGCCAAAGTCATACCCTAGTAGTAAAGTGAGCGGTGCCTTCATGACGACCTGTTTAGTCGCAATAAAAAGCCAATTGGGCTAATGCGCAATCAAGAAAGGAGTGACATTTATTGCTTGGGTTTTATGATGCTGTGAACTGAGCAAGATTTGGAGCCTTACAGTGCCTTCAGGGGGCAGGAGATCACCAGCAATGAATTGTATTTATACCTTTTCCAATTTCCTACTAGCATTTTAGCAATAAATAGACTGTGTTGTTATTGAGTTTTATGTAAGCAAGTTTACGAAAGCAAGAATACAACTTTGTAGCTCAGAATTACATGTGTTGGCTAAATAGATCAGCAGAGAGAATAACTATGTAAAGCACTGGGAAAGCACTTTCCAATTTATTATCAAATGTCTTAATTGAATGCTTCATCTCTTCCTTCCCGCTTTATGTTAACTGTTAAATTAAAACTGCATCCATCGCAGAAGGTCGGAGGCTCCTTCACACACCCATGTCAGAACATCAGGGCCACAATTTGTTCACACTTCTAAGCCATTAAAAATACATCCCATGCATTAAATATGAGCCCGAGGAGAACTCAATAGGAGCTGACGTGCAGGGCTGACCTCGGCTCTCACAGGTGTCCCTTCTCCACGGCATCCATCTCCTGCCCTAGACCTTTCCCACATGGGAGTAGGAGCTAAAAGCCTGTGTGAGATGTGCCCAGATGTACAGGCTTAATTGCTCGCTCTCAGCCTGCCTGTTTTGTAACAGAGCTCTCCCATGTGGAGGAGCATGGTTGTCCCAGGAACGCCCATGCTGGCCAGGGCACAGTGCTTGTGGCTCGTCCCTTTCAGGAGCTGCAGGTGAATTCCACTGAGATGTGTTCCAGACTTGAAGAAGATCACTCTCATCTCGTTAGTTTGCTGGCAAGGGCATGTCCTTGAGATGACACATTTCATTTGTTTGTCTTTCCCTGGCCACAGTACTTTCCCCTGGGGCTTGCTCCCAAAAGCAGCCAGCCACTGTGGTCATCATGAGGCAGCATCCTCATCCAGTCATAAAACCTGGCTTTGTACAGCAGCTT
Source organism: Merops nubicus (assembly GCF_000691845.1). Taxonomy (NCBI): domain Eukaryota; kingdom Metazoa; phylum Chordata; class Aves; order Coraciiformes; family Meropidae; genus Merops; species Merops nubicus. The sequence goes on along the minus strand of NW_008580921.1, from coordinate 68,930 downwards.
TCACCTACAGACCTGAACGCGCTGAGGAGAACCAGGGTTACTCACTGCACTCTCCTTGCATCTGCAGTGATTTGCTCCTGTCCCAGGCTTATGCCTGTGGGCCAAGATCTCATTTCACCACTGTGCAGGATGACAGGAGGCTATCTTGGTTTATTTCTCTCTGTGCAAGAGGTGCAAACAATGCCTGAAGGAAAGCCTGTAAGTATCCTCCTAAAATTTCATTAAATAGCTACACTGGGTTTTCTTTTGTGATTTAAGTCAGCTTCCCAAGCAGCATAGCCTGGAGTACACAGCCAGCTCAGATGGTGCTGCCTCAGGCAGGTCTCCCCAGAAGCAGGCTGCACACGTGCTCCAGGATGCAGAGCACTTTATGGTGAGAGGCAGTCTGATGTTGCACGTGTGGAGGGAATCTTTACAAGGAGGAAGTATCTTACTACAGTTTTCTTCTTACTAGTCTCAGGAAGGTCACTCCTAAACCTTGCCTTCCCCACGGGCAGTGGATGGCTTACATGCTGCGTGAGATGAGGCTTGCAGCACACTGGTCTCCACGAGCTTGGAGGCCATCATCTCTTTGCTCTCACTGATAAATCAGAGTCCACTTTGAGCTTTCAGAAGTAACTTCCAGCACTGTTAACAAAGATGTTACCAGAAATTTCTCATTTGTCCTAGCTGGTGTTGCCTCAGTTCTTTGTGAGCAGCCCAAGCCTTCCTGCGTGGCAGGGTTCATGCCAGGACCTGCACCTCTTAGATAGCGTCCCATGCTTCCCACCAGACATCTCAATGTTCCCATTGGCTGTAGGGGTGACACACTGGAATTCGTGGCAACAATTCTCCTTATTCTGCTGCCTTTAAGATAGGAGCAAACAAAACCAGTAGTCTGAGGCACATGATGATAAAACCTTTGTGAAGGACAGCCTGAAATGTTTACAGAGGGAGAGAAACAGTCAGCAAAGCTTTGTTTTAGCACAGACTACAGAGACCTGAAGGACACCAAGTGTAGGCAAACCATAAAAAGGCATTTATTTTATTCTATGTACTTTAAATAAACTTCACACGTTAGATACCTGCAGACACTTGAAATGACATGTGAGCAGAATTAGAATTTTCTTCTCCGGTCACAAGCTAGCATGAGGATTTTTCCACTGCTCTTCAAACCCAGTCATCAGCCTCGTAATTTTCTAGTTTCTGTGGGTTTAAAGCATCCAGTCTAGCACAGGCTGCTTTACAAAACAGAGCTGCTTTTAAATAGGGATTCTATGTTAAAAAAAAAAATAAGATAAGACATTTGTTTTGCCCTAAAGGTGTTAGCATACAATTCAGTGTACTGTTGAGGGCATTGGGAAGCCAGATGAAGGTCATATTATAATTGGTGCTTTGAATTGTAAAAAGGAAGCAAAGGTGAAGTTTGTAATGTTTTTTTGTTGAAAACTTCATAATGAAAGTTACAAGGGGGAAAAAAAGGAAAGGAGAATTAAGAATCAAGTTGCAGTGTCTTGCACAGCAGCTTAAAGCAGTTCTCATGAGCTGCAGTCTCAAGGATGAAGCCTTGAAATGTGGTGGGCCATGGGACCAGCTCCTCACTGAGCTGGTCTGGCTTGGGGAGGGTGCCAGCACCCGGGCACCTCTCCTCGTGGCTGTAAGGCGAGGTGCCTCCAGGAGAGGTCTGCAAATCTGTTTTCAAGCAGCCTCCATGAGCTGTCATAACAAATGCACACGGAAAAATCCATAAGCATGGCCAGTCCCTCCCTCTCTCCAGCACCAGCTTGGCAGCTGGGTGGCAGTTGCTGCCCTAGCTCCTGGCTTGGTGCTCCAGCTAGAATCCCAGAGTATGCTGCATTTGGTATGCAAGGAAGTGCATCAATAAATGTATTCACCACTTCAGTGCATTTTAGCTTGACATACGTCCAGTAAACAATATTTTGGTCTCTTGCAGTCAAAAAAAAAAAAATCACCTGATTATTCAGCGCTTTCTTTTATGATGCTTTGGGGTCCTTCAAATAATTTTCATTATGCACTACATAATAATAAAAATCTCTGTGCAGTACGCTGATAATTCCATGCATGGTCTCTGTGATTTCTAATTGTTTGACTAACAGGATGCTGTTGAAGTGCCATGCAGAAACGTTGCATCATCCTGAGGGAGTCAAGCTTTTCTCCTTTTACTTCTGGTAAAGATAAACATTTGAACAGTTGAAATAGGTAAAATATCCCAGGGAAGCCACTGTGGAAAGCAGATGTGCTGAAGCCCTTAGTGCAAAAGCTGGGTTACAAAGGACAAAAAGGAAAAATAAATTAGATAGATAAATAAATAAATAAATAACACTGAATGGAAGGCACTCAAAATTTAAGCCGTGCTTTTTCTTCTCTTGTGATCTTAAAGCAGAAGAGAAGCACTAGAAGGCCCAGGAAAGAAATATCGTGTGCTATTTTTGTGCTGCCATTATAAAATATGTATTGTTTATTGTTCTGCACTGCAGCTAGAAGTTTTGCATCAGCCTCAAAAATACAGCAAAGTTTGTTTTGGAAGAGACGCACAGCATCTCTATTCTTTAAGCCTCTTAATGGTGTTCTTAAGAGCGCAGTGATAGGATTTCAATCTCCTAGCAAGCACAGACAGGTTGTAGGGTGTGATTCATAGAAAGTGTAAAATATTGTGTGCCTGTGTGTATTGCGAATATATTTTATATATGTTTGTCTGTGTACCTGATGTTCAGCTGTATGGAAAACAAGACAATGATGCCAGGCAGTTTTGTCTCCTGCTGGAGGCATCATTGGGTGCCATCCTCTTGGGCTGTGCTCCACGTGCTGCAGAGAGCACTGCAGGGTCCCCAGTAAAGGGGTACGGTGAGTGGAGTGTTTCAGGAAGCACACAGACAGCTCGGGGCTGGGCCTGCCCAGCCTGGTTCACCTCGCCAGTCCCTGCCTCCAGCCTGCTGAAGGATCTCTGGGTGGCGTTGTGGTGAGACACATGAAGCACGGCCGGAGCGCGGGAGGGCGAGGGCCCCACCGGCCTCCTGGCACACCGCTGGGCCACGGGGCAGCACGCGCCCCAGGGCGAGGCGCAACGCTAAGCCTGGCTTCATTTCAGCTTGCCTGCTGCTGATGTCAACAAAGATGCCCTGTGTACCAGAAAGGAAAGCCTTGCAGGAGTCCAAATGATAGAGGAGGCATTCGGGACTGACTGCCAGGCTCTTTTTGCGGGTGTGTACTGCCAGGTTTGCTTTCAATGGGCATTTCGTGTCCTGCTCAGAGGGGCAGAGGGCTTGAAGAGGACCACGGTGACATCCAACCAGAAATCTGAGTTTCTAATATCTCAGAGGAAGATAAGAAACGTCTCTGGTGGAAATACCATACATGTACAACAACCGTGGTTTTATTTATACACTGTTTTATGGCAAAGGAAAGGCTTTGGGCTTTTTTATGCTGCAAAATGTTGTTGGTTTTTTTCCTTGCATTTATTTTATTTTATTTTATTCTTGCCTGGAGAAAATAGACAACGTTTGAAATGATTGCAGAATGGAACATCACTTTCCCTGTAAAACAGTGCTCGCTGAGAGATGGTGGGATCTCACACTTGACCAAATTAGCATATGCGCTCAAATATCAGAGCTCTGACTAGTAAAAATAACACTAGATTTGCATTTCCACATTTTTAGCTCTCGCTTCCCCCTGTCTGTTTGGTTTTATGCCTTTTTTCTTGACTGACAATTCTCTTTGTGGCAGATTTATTGCTGTTCTGCTGTTTGGACCCTATAATCAACTAGACACTTGGCTGAAGACGTTAGTCATTTCATTAAGTATTTTTCTGCAGATATCTCAGACACAATTTTCTGTTGCTTTGGTTCCAAAAAGCAAATGACCCATGGCCGGCAAAGTCTGAATATGAATCTTTAATAAACAGAGGTAGCACCAACAACACTCTCAGGTTTCCAAACTGCAGAGGGCTAATTAAAAGATGTTGAATAGGGAAGAGCTGCCATTGCCATTTCGCTCTGACAAAATGTGCCTGCATCTGTTCCCAGTAAAACTGCTTTTTAGAAGCATTTTCTCATTTATCCTCCTGCCTTCGCATCAGAGCTACATATGAAACCTTCCTCATGCTATGCACAGATACTGCACAGTAATTTTTTTTAAAATTATTTTTCAGTAATACATGGCTGAAAACAAAGACTACATAGTTGTCTTAGGAGTAAAGATAAAGCTCGGAGTGGGTTTTTTTTTTTATCATCTCTGTGTCACTAATGATTATCCTTTATTCATGAACTAAGGAAATATAATTATAGCATTCCCCTACACTTCATGGGCAGAGAAATGTTCTCTCATTTTATCAAGACACCTCCTTAAAACACAGTTCCTCCCTCCAGGGACAGTCCTTCTGAGCTGTGAATCCTGTCTTCAGTGGCATGCTCTCTGCAGGCAAAGATGCTCTCTGTGCCTAGAAAATAACACTGTGTGTTATTTGCAGAAGGGTGGGGAGTTAGGAGCCTGTGCACTCGCTGGTGTACCCACCCATGCCTGGTTTATTGTCCCCATTAATTTCTAGAGACTGATTCAGCAGAAAGCCAAGTTGGCTGCTCCAGCTTGGCTCCTTTGTGCTCTTTAGGACGTTTATTGCAGTTACTGCCTTGACAGAAGCTCAAAGACCGAAGCGCAGCAGCTTGCACCCCACAAGTGAGCTATGAGGCGCGAGGAGGTGCCTGTCAGCATCTTACCTGCCTCAGGCTTAGTTCAGCTCTGCCAACTCCCATAGGCAGCCTCGTGGGCTTTCCCAATGTGGTAGCTCCAGAGCTGCACCTCTTTGTGTCTGCAGAGACCTTCCAGTTCTGCCTGGATGGGATGTTCTCCTGAGAGGGTCCAGCAATGTCACCAAGCAGTGCTGCAGGATGAGCCTAAGGGAGTTAGCCCAAATTCCTCTGAGGAGGTGCCTAGGTTTGCCTGTCGGACAGTCTTTTAATTTGTTTTGATGTTTTTGCCTTTGTGGTCACCACAATAACTGAGTGGATTGCTGGATGCTCAGCTCCTCCAAGATTTTCATCACAAAATGAAATTAAATGAATTGAAATGGACTAAAATAAAGCATATAAAATAAGTGGATTTCATCAGAGACTATCATAATGACCTGAAAGAACAGACATGAGAAAGTGAGCCTTGTTTAATCATTGTTTACAGTGACAGCCCAAATTTTAATCAATTAACATATGAGCCCATTACATGAAAGACACGATGGGCCTGTGGGAGATCTTCTTTCTCAGAGGAGCTGCAGGGTGTGGGCTGACATCTTGGAAGCACTCCTTCCTCACGGACGCTTTTAAAGCTGCTTTTCTGACTGCAGAAGGCATAGTTAAACCTTACACGTGTATTTTATGTATGCTCTTGGGTACAGTTTCATCCTGTGACCCGTTAGGAGACCTCATTGACCGTCTCACAGCTTCTTGGGCTCGGGGAAAGCTCAGTCAGCCTTTATATTGCCAAGCTTCCTTCAGTGCTACACTTACAAACACAGAAACCAAATAGATTTATTGATACAGCTATAATCAGAAGTCGTAGCCAGGATGATAAAATGCTCAAATGATCAAATTACTTAAAATTAGAGGCATGCTGAAGTGCCTCAGGGACCGAGAAGCTGCAGGCAGGCAGCCGGCCTTCTGGCCAGCCGCATGGCAGCACACAGGCCTGTGTGGGCAGGGGCACTTGTGGGGAGCCCCAGGGCTGGTAAAGCCAACAACCAAAAGAGATGAGGATGCTCTGAGCTTGTCACTTGTGAAGGAATGAGAAGATGACAGGACAGAGCCTGGACATGGCTAAGTTGCAGGTTGATTGGGAGAGGGGAAGCACCAGCACTGGGAGGTAGCTAGGAGCAGGACAGGACCTCTGGGCATGGTAGGTGTTGGGATGAGGGTGTTTTTGGGGTAGAGTATCCCTGTGTCCCACAGGATCTGAACTCTCAAACACCATCAGGACTCTCACCCAACGTACATCACAGCGGCCAAGCAGAGATCATAAAATCATTAAGGTTGGAAAGACCACTAAGATCATCAAGTCCAACCATCATCCAACACTACCATGACCACTAAACCGTGTCCCGAGGTGCCACAACTACACATTTTTTGAACCCTTCCAGGGATGGTGACTCCACCACCTCCCTGGGCAGCCTGGTCCAATGCCTCACTATTCTTTCAAGGAAAGAAATTCCTCTAACATTCCATCTAAACCTCCCCTGGGGCAACTTGATGTCACAGTCTGGTTCTGCTTGTTTAATAAGAGGCAGTCCCACCTCTGCATTTTACAATGCTTCCAGAAGTGAAGGCACCTTTCACTATGGTGGATTTCATTCAATCAAATGTGTTAAGTGCCGTTAGTTTTGTATTTATTACATCACCAGCGGGCCCTGCTTAAGGATGATTTGGCATAAACGCTCCACCTCTTTCTCTGTAATTTGTTCTCCTGGACTCTGAGGGCATGGTTGAAGTGGCAGACTGCTTGTTCCTCTCGTTTGAAAAACTGTGTTTGAATATACTGTCATTTCCCCTGATAAGATGAGCACTATAAATTAAACAGAGTCGGCAACCCTGGCACATTAATCTTCCCGATGCAGTCCTACCTTTAGCATTTCCTGACACATATTTAATGTTGACTTAATTGTGCAGCCTTAAAGGAGGATTAGAGTAGATAAGTGTAAAAACAGTAAGAAACTGCAGAAGCAAGCTAGAAGCTCCCCACTCAGAACTGTGTGAGGGGTGGGTGGTGCACAGACCCTTGCAGCGAGGAGAACTGGGGTGACAATTTACTGTAGTGGTTTTTTTGCTGCACATCTAGTCAGCACTGAAAATTAGGCTTCACACAGGAGATCCTTTGAGATTTGGCTGAATAATACCATCCTGTGGTTGTCCCTTTCCGCTCTCCCTTGTGCTGAAGCAGTCTGATACCAGCACAAGTGGTGTGTGGTCATGGAGATTGTGTGGTGGGTCCTCTGAATGCAGCATGCAGCTACAGAGGTCTTGCTTGGAAAGAAAGGCTGGTCTCACAGTTAACATTTGGGAGTGGAGTTAAGAAAAATCTTGGTTCTCATCTCACCTTTACTGACAGAGATCAGAAAAGCCATTTTGGAACTTTGTTGTTTGGAAGGTATCAAAAGATGCAAATAAGTGCTTAATAGGCTCTGAAATGGTCTTTGAAATCAGTGGGAGATAGGTCTCTGAGATGTAAAAAATCCCATACAAAGTGTTTGGTTACATCTTTAAGCATCTAAACACCTTTAAAAATATGTCTCTGAAGTGCCTAACTCTGAACATAGGCTCCTGTGTCCCCCAGGCATTTTTGAAATCACATCCAAAGTTGCTCAGACGTCCCCTAAAGAGCACCCTTTTGGTTTAATTTTCTCATTGACTTAATTTTCTCTTGACTTGAGACATAATATATATTAACCTACGCTCATTTTTTGTAGCAAGACGTAGAGAAGTGAAACTGTTTCTGAGCTGGTTTATTACCAAAAAAAAAGAGCATATGGCTGATTGTGTCCCATCTGAAATGCAAATGGCAGAAATACGTGGAAAGAATGACTATTACTTGAGCAGTAAATGTTTCCTAATGAAGGGAGTTTGACTAAGGTGGGAGGCTGGAAACGGCTGTGGGAAGAAATGACGGCGGTTAATATGTCAGTGGAGCAGAACATTCTTATTCTGCTGATAAGGAGGTTCTTAGGAAATGGGCTGGATTTTTTTTTCTTAGACGCTGGATGCTCATCTGTGTGGGGAAGCTGTTACACGGGGAGCCAGACTCTTTTCTCCCACTAGTTATGAAATCATGTAATTTAATTTTTTAACCACAGCTTTTCACCGTTGGTGTCTTTTTGAGATGAAGTTTTCTGTATTTTGTGAATGTTTGGGGAAAATAGACCTACCCAATGTAAAGAAAGTCTAAAAAAAGTATAAGACAAGTGCTGGTTCCACTGATTTTATCACCCTGGGCACATTTGCAGAGGCCAAAGGGGGCGATGGAGAAATCCAACCCACGCTGCCTGATTTCCTGCGTTGCCTATTTCCACCGAAGTTTTTCTCTTGCATAAGTCCCTCTGTGCTTCCAGTGGTCGAAAGTGTCCAGGTGTCTGCTACGAATGGGAAGTGAACTGACTCTGAAACGCTTTCTTAAATCAAGCAGCGAGGCTAGAGGCTGACATTTCCATGAGTTAACTTTCCTAGGAAAGAGCTGTGGAGTCGGCGCGGTGAGGTTCAGTGCAGCCGGTGGGCTGGAGACAGAGCATCGGTCGCGTTACTTGGCCTTAAATGTCAGAAGGAGCCGGGAAGGGTTTCGAGAGCAGCGTGTGCACAATTACGTGCTCAGAAGAGCTGAGGCAGCTGCCAGGTTAGACCTCTGGCTTCGTCCCCAAGCAGGATCAGGTCGGTGTTAACGCACGCGTTGCTGAGGCTGAGCTGCCTGCCACGTGGCGTGGGCGTGGGCCAGAAGACTAGCGTGTCTTCCACTTCCAGATGCCCAAGGGTGTCTGACATGGGTAATGATAATGAAATAGGAGAAATCTAAAGAGAAAAGGCTGCAGCCTGCTGCTGATGGAAGTAATTGGGTTTCTTCATCTTCGGAGCAATGACGAGGCTTGCTGGGAGCAGGACGTGTCCATGTTAGTACGTTAGTTCGGATCCAGACCAGACTTTTGAAGTGAATCCCCTGCTGTGCTTTGGTACCTGTCTCGGGGCAGCCCAGGAGCTCACTAGCAGGGTCGTGTGGCTCTGGAGATGCCCCTAAGCTTCCTGAGGGCAGGGCTGCTGCTGCCCACGCTCTGCTCTCAGCCATGGGAGCCTTCACCCTGCACAGAGCACGTCACCAGGTCAGGACTGAGCACTGACCTTCCTGGGTGACCCCTAGGTTGCTGAGTTATTCAAATGCTTCAGAAAGTGCTTGTGCACAAAGTGTCTGCTCTGGTTTTAGTGCTGTGTAGCCTCACCATTCCCAGGAGCTGGGGGTGATCCCACCACGCTGGGGCACAGAGAGGGCAGTTGCATCACTGCTGACAGTCTCAGTCTTGGCAGGTGGCTTTATCCCAGTAGGATGAGCTGAGGCTTCAGTATCACATCTTTTATTGTGGTCGAAGTGCCTATAGGTGTTGTAATTATTATCATAATTAAATTATAAATCAATATAAAACCACATTTATACAGGTTGACATATCATGGGCAGCACCTCAGCAGAGCTGAATTTTGTGGCTTCTTTAATTGGAAGAGGGCACAGCAGCTTGAATTATCTGCATATCTGCTTGGGTGTTCTTTGGTCTACAAGAAATTACAAGTGGTAATGCTGTGGCATAGTTTTCCATGTATAACGCTCTTTTTTATCTTTCTTTTTGCTTCGTTTCTGTGTCCCTCCCCTCTCCCCACATTTCATTTCCATCCAGAAACGCGAATGACCTCTTGATGGAACTTTCCCCCTTCGTTCTGTTGATTTGCATTGTACAGTCTGGAAAATACAAACACTTTTATTTCTGAGATGTATTTATGATGTCATGAAAAAACGCTCTCATATTAGCCTCTTCTTTTTTCTCTTTCTTTATCTTTCCAGGTGTGTGTGCAACATTGACTGTTCTCAAACCAACTTCAATCCTCTTTGTGCTTCCGATGGGAAATCTTATGATAATGCATGTCAAATCAAAGAGGCATCATGCCAGAAACAGGAGAAAATTGAAGTCATGTCTTTGGGTCGATGTCAAGGTAACTCTCATAACAAAACTCATTTCAAAGAATGTTTTCAATTTTTGTTCAGGGAAAAAAAGAGAACCGGGGCTGGCTTCTTATTTGGCACTTCTTACATTTCCATCAGACTCTTTCAATCTGTACTGTAGAGCGCAGGCTGTGGGAGGGGGCAGAGCCCTCCACGCTGCAGATGCCAGGCCAGGCGTGAGGATGGCTGTGTGCCACCCTGCCCACACCCTGCCCACGGCAGCAGGGGCCTGGCCAGCCCTGCACTGCTCTCAAAATCAGGTGCCCTTATTTTGCCCAGAGCAGCTTGCCCAGAGCTCTGCCCTCCTCCAGGTGAGAGTTGGAGCAGGTAGCAGGAGAGCCCCTCAGATATGTGTTGTCACCAAGGATGGATCCTCTGTTGCTCTCTTAGCTGGAGCAGCTCTGAGCCACCTTGTGAGTCTTCACGAGCTCCCAAAAACAGCACGGGTGGTTGTTTCCCACATGACCTGTGCTGGGCACATGACATGCCAAAAGTGCCTGGAAGGAGATTTTACCAATAGCAGCTCAAGACAGCAGCCCTGTGTTTCTCCATGAGTGCCATGCTCATGGGCTCCTACCTCACCTGTAACCCTTGAGCTGACTTTAAAAGCTCTATTTGGTTCTAAAATAAAAAATGAAGAAAATTTGCCTTTAAATAGCTGCAGTAAATAAAGTGTCTACTGAGGCTCAGACTCTTAATAGCTTTTTTCCCCTTAGCTTCTGACCTATAAATCCTCAGTACATCTACTTACAAGGCCGTACTGTACAGGTGTATTAAACACATTCTAGTTTATTCCTCTCTCTTTAAAGTTAACCGCCCTACGTGGCAGTTCATCTCAGAGTACATATTAAGCCTCCCCAATTACTTCAAATAGAGCAGAAATGACAACTCCCGCTTCATACTGATATATTTATCCCAGATGCAATCTGTTATCACATATTGTTAGGAAAAAAAAACCTGTGTTTTCTTAATGGAAGATGTTTCATGTTTCATTCCAAAAAGCCAGATCCTGCTGTTTTCACCTGGAAGACCCAGGAGAGCCTTGCAGCCAGAAGCAATGCTGTGCATGGAAGCAAAGCTCTGTTTGCCCTGGCACTGGCAGCTGGGGCAAAGCCTGGATCAAGTACAGGGCCCCCAGACAATTCAACATATTTCTTTTCCACAGATAATACTACGACGACTACAAAATCAGAAGACGGGCATTACGCAAGAACAGATTATGCAGGTATGGTCCCCAGTCAGTGAGAATCACAATTCACAGCAACTGTTTAAGTCTCTTTGCTCCTCCGTTTGCTAAGGTGAGGTGTCCTCATCTTCTAGTAGGGTTTTCTTGGTTTACTTGAAGAAAACACCATCTTCACATTATTCTTTCTTTTGCTGGAAACTCTAAACGGGCTTCTTTCCTTTTTTGTCAATGCACAGGTATTCTGTTCTGACAGTGAAAAATAAGTATTGCAAACTGGCTGCCAGAATTAGCAGACATTATTGAAAATTCTTGAATCCGTGCACTAGATTATGCATATTTTTGTCACGATATAGAGGTTTAAGAATGTGAAAACCCAGAGCTGTCATACCATGAAATGTTGCCATGATAGATAATATTACATCTCGGTGTTTAACTATGAAGTTAATAAGGTTCTTAATTTATTTTTTTTAAGTGATAAATGGTTTTAATTTATTTAGAAGCTACAATAAAATATAATGGCTGAATAGCCTTATATGGCAATTGAAATTAAAACCATGTAGTGAGGTTTGGGAAACATTTTTTACACCCTTTGCCTAGGAGGATGGATTTTGGAGTTGATGCGTGTGTGTGGACTCACGTGCATGCAGACATTCACAGCTCACACTGAGAATTCCAGCCTTTGGGAAGGTGTTGTGAAAATGGGTCAGGTGATGCATTCATTGCTTAAGTTTGTGATGTTTTCGTGGTTTGAAAGAGAGTAGGTGCAGCTCACAGGGTTTGCCTGAGCAGCTTGCTGCATGGCTTAGGTAAAATCCAGCTGATAGTTTCACAGGTCTTAACAGTTCTTACCAGGAGTGTCCTCTGACAGGGGTTAACCCATCTGGTCATCTCCTGTGAGGGCCCTTTGTACATGATGTCCCTGCGTTAATAGGGTGCCCAGACGATAGAAATGATTGTTCTGTTCTTACTTAAAAAAAGGTGCATGATGATTAAAACATAGAGCTGTGAATAAATGATGTCTCGGTGAGGCAGAGGAGTGCTAGGTGCTGTGGGTGGCTGCAGCACGAAGCAGAGAGGCTAGACATTTCTGTGGAAACTAAATGCTGGGATTAATTTCCAAAAGGTCAAAGATGAGCCATGGTCCAGGTGTTTCCTGCTGCCAAGGAGACCTTCCGTGGGTGAGAAGAGAGACAAAGAGAGAAAAACCTTCAGTCTTCTTTCCCCAAACCCTTCATTACTCTCAGCTTTTTTCTGGGAGGCAGCAGTCAGTTTTCTTAAAAGGCTGGAAGGGATGAGGTTGTATCCTGTGATGGGCACGAGGTACGACCAAGTGGGCAAAAATGATTTATTTCAAGTTAGGAATAAGGGCAAGTAATATTGTTGTGTTAAATCCTTTACCTTCCTTACTGGATGGCCAAGGAGAGGACTGGCATCCCCAGGTCAAGGCGAAGGCCTGCAGCCCCTCTTTACATATTGTGCAACCTGTCCTACTCTGCTACTCTCTGGTGGTTTAGCTTTAGGGTGGCAGTGACCCACATCACCTAGGGAGGAGATGCATGAAGCAACTGAGTTTCATCAAGGGAGGAAGGGCAGGTTGAGGAAGGGCAGGAAGGAGGAGGAGGAGGAGGAGATCTCAGTGATGACAAGAGAAAGCCAAGTGATGGGTCACACAGGAAGAGGTGCACAGAAGGCACCTTCAGCTCAAGTGGGCAGGAGGAAGAGAACAGCTCTCACTTGGGAGAGAGATGATATTTCAGCCCACGCTTCAGAGGAGAGATGGTGGGTAGAAGAAAGTTGATTGCAGAAAAATGTTGTCAGGGGTTGGGAGTCGAGCAGGAATACCGGAAACTGGGTTACTGGGCAGGGAGGAGAGCAGAGCTATGGCACAGAGGAGTGGGTCTGTACTGGAGGTGGTCTCTGAGTGCCAGGAGGTCAGGAGGAGTGTGGGGACAGATGGTCCAGCAAGAGGTGACAGGGGCCTGTGAGAGGAGACAGGGCATCTCACTCCCCTAAAGCCATGGAAGGGATGGAGACACCCTAAATCAGCAGTGGGGTCCAGTAGGTACCTCTGGCACAGAAAGGCACCATCATTGCACATTAGCAAGCAGCACCTCATGGCTTCTGCTATGGCTCAGGCCCCAATGTGCTTTTCAAGTGCACCCACTGCATCCCCTGGGTGGGTCTCATCAGGTACCATCCATCGATTTAACTTGAAACACAGTCACTTGGACCAGCTGATGTTTTCTTCTTGTGCACCAAACTGTTATTCTTGCTTAATTCATTTCATTTTTACATACAATGACAGCATGTAGGGTGAAAGTTGCGAGTGCATGCACAGGAATCCCACGGGAAAACAGGGATCCACATGCCTCCCTGTCCCCAAATGTTTGTGGCATGACCCTGCCAGGACACCCTAGGGGAAAGGGACTGCTGTGTCACAAAGCTGTAGCCACTCCAGGCTTTTGGCATAGCTGGTGAAGAGGAAAACAGCACTACAAAGCTGAACATTCAGGCTTCAGCATTTGCCAGGCAGGAAGCTCCGTGCCGTCCTCATGTTCTTTCAGGTGTGGAAATACTTGATGATGGGTATTACAGGAATGTGCTATGTGCTGCTTTTCTTCCCCCTTTTGTATCTCCTCAGAAGGGAAATGCTGCCCTGACCGTGGGGAGCTTTGTGTGGAAAAAGCAGCAGTTCCTCAGCCGTCATGCTTTTGAAGCAATTTCCCCAAGCCTGAGCCTTTCCAGAGAATACTTTTTATTCTCTACCATTTAACAGTACTAAAAATCACTGAGACCGTGAGCACTACACGCTTTTAAAAACATTGACTCGTATGGACTGGCTTTCCCAGGGGAGAAAATAGCAGTGGGCATAATTGATGTTGTCAATTATGCTAATGCAGCAGTGCCAAATGCTCTTTGCAGGAACGGTGGTAGCTGAGTGATGTGGGTTTTTCCATGAACGCCCCCGCACGCGCAGCGCGGGGTCCCGGGGAGGCAGCAGCTTTGCAACAACCGCAAGTCCCAACACCCAGCTGATTTTTTTCATACTGAGCTCTTCAAACCGTCTGTTCAATCAGTGTCTTTGCTCCCCCCTGTTCTTTCAAGCCCATTGATACTCAGAAATAACACACAAATCTAGCAGTTTGCAAAGCTCTTGTTCCTCTGGAGCGCGAGTCCTTGCCTTAAGTTTGCATCACCTCAAGCTTTTTTAAGGGCTCTTGCTTGACACAGGCAAGATTTTCTCCAGGATTGTGTCTGACTTTTGTGTCTAGTATAATGCCCAGCTAATGTCAGAGATGAGCTAAAAACAGTGTCACCCTTTTCAGCAAAGCAAACGTGGGGAGAGTGAGCCGTAGGTGGCCCTTCTTGGTGTCCACTTCTCCAGGTTCACCACTGTACTCTTGCCATGGCTCTGTCAGCACAGCATCAGTACACCTCTGTTTTTCTCTCTCTTTGTGCAATTCTGACCTCTCATTTTCCCAAAACTCCGAAATATTTATCAGACCTGGGAGGATTTTCAGTCGTTTCAACAAATGGCAGATTGTTGATGTTGATCAAGTTTGTGAAATAAGATTTGGTTTCAGTCAATAAATGAATGGATGAGATTTTTCCATCAAATCCAATAGAAATGCACTTTAACTTGCAATTTCCATGAAAGAACTTTTTTAAACATTTTAAGTATGTTTTGGAATGTGGTGTTTGAGCTGAAAGTCCTGTGATTGATGTTTTCTTGAACTTCCCCATTATATGTATAACAAAGTTGGCTGTTATGGTGGCATTTTAGCATTCAGAGTCTAAGCAATCAAGGAGTTTTCATCTTATTTATTCATTTGCCTATTTATTTTTATTCTTCAATATTTATATTCCTTTCTTAAGATCTGGATATGAGCAATTATCCCCCTAACTGATTTTATCCTCTCTCATTATCAAATTACAGCGATTTTTTTCAAGCCATTTTGAGCACTATAAAGAATAAGTCAGTATGGACAAGCCATATTTCAATGTTATATATTCATGAAAATTGTCAGCGAAGACACTGACAAATTTGATAGACCTATTCAATAATATCATCTTCCAGGCCAGACAAACCTCCCTCTATGAGCATTGATTAGATCAAGTCTCAGCAGCCGAACGCCAGCAGTGCAGCGGATAGAAAAGGGGAAGAGGCATTTTCAGCCCAAATAGTCTCCTTTGGTGAAAAATGTGCATCTGCGAATGGTCAGTTTGAGCTGTATTTTGGGGTTCCTCAGTGGTGGTAAACTGCCCCTTGGCAACCTTCTACAGTCTTGGCTAGTCCAAGGGCTCTCTTGCTGATGCTGTCGCTGTGCCTGGGAAACGCTAACGAGCACAAAATGCTGCACGGCTGCTCACGGCTGCTCTGTTGCCTGCTCTCCCTCCCTGTTTCCCATGGGATTTCAAATCTACGTGACAGTCTTGGATCTTTGTCAGACTGCTTGCTGGCACCGGGGCCTCGCTGGCACCGCCGGAGGTGCTGGGGCGAGCAATCCGGCAGATGGCTGTGTTGCCCAAGCAAACTGAACGCTGCACCAAAAAGGGCAAAATCCATCTGTGTCAAGACTTCATCTTCCCTTGGCTGGGCCAGGCCTGTGGGAGCAAGGCCATGGGAGCCACCACAGATTGCCCACTCCAAGAAGAGTGTTGGACTCTTCAGAGAGTCTCGTCAAAAATCCAAGAATCTTGGACTCCAAAATAAATACAACGTCATATTTACGTTGGAGAAAACTCCTAAAACCTTACCAAAACCTGCCGCATTTCATGGCTAACTTCTAATCCCTTTGAATGGGAGAGCAAGCTGTGCCTATCAAAGAAAATGTGGAGTCCTGGCTGTGGTGCACAGACCCAGCACTTGAGAAGCACTGGGCTTCTTCACAGGCTGATGACAAATTCCATCACCATCGTCTTCATTGTCTGTAACAGGCCTGGAGAGCAGCCAGGAACCAGAGCAGCAACACTGGATTTCTATAGACAGTGACTTTTTTTTTTTTTCCCCTTCAGGAATAAAATTAGAACTTTGGACTAGATTCCTCCTCCAGATAATAACATTTTCAAAGTAGGTTAAGTCTTGACTGTAAACCACTTGACATTGTCCCTCTAAATTAAATGTTGTGTCTACTACTATGTCAGCCATTTCCTAAACTGGTGAAGAATAATAAAGCCCCAGAGCTTAGCTATGGGATATAAACTATCATGCAGTTTTGCTCTTTCCTTTCTTCGTAATGGAATTAGCAAGTGAGACATAGAGCTGGGCACCAAGCATCCATCACAGCTAGAGAGGGACCTTTTCTCGTCTGCAGCGTTGGAAAAGCACTGGGGAAATTGCATCCTGGCATATGCAGATTGGCTTGGCTTTGGATTCCACAGACTCCGAGTCAGAGGTTGTCATGCTAAACAGATTATTTAGGAAGCGTTCCTGCTTTTCCATCAAATCACTTAAAAATGGAAAAAAGCACATTTTACTATTTTGACAGCTGTGTGGCAGCATGAATGCTGTCTAGCTGCGGGCTCTGCCTGTGCTCGCACACATAGGCATGCTTGGGAATACAGGAATAATACAATTGATACAGTTCTTCAAAAATAGGAAGCTTTTAAATGTTGCTGCAATTGTTAGTTGCATTGACAGGTCCAAGGTTTTGTGAGAATACACAAAAATATCATGCACAGGGAAAGTCCACAAATGGTGGCAGACAAGCTCTACAAAACAAAGACAGAACCCCAGTGTAGTTTTTATTTTTGGCTGTGCAGTCTGGGGGTCTGTGACTCGAGGGAAGCAATGAGAGCATCTCCCTCTGGGAGATGTCATCATATCATGCCCCACGTGCCTGAATGTCCTTTAAGATACATTCAGAAACATAGATATCTGGAAATAAGTCTGGGGCACATAAACTCAAGATGGTGTAAGAACAGAGCAGGTCTTCACTTATAGAAGGATTTTCTAATAGAATCTGGTGGAGA
Organism: Merops nubicus; assembly: GCF_000691845.1. Lineage (NCBI taxonomy): Eukaryota > Metazoa > Chordata > Aves > Coraciiformes > Meropidae > Merops > Merops nubicus. The sequence goes on along the minus strand of NW_008580921.1, from coordinate 52,045 downwards.
AGAGGCATTTTTGTCTTGCTTTGTCTACCTAATCCAGGCACACCTGCTAGAAAAGTAGAACAGAGGAAATGTCTCAGTTCATTGTGTGGAACCTGGAGGCTTCCAAAATCAAAGTCAAGTTTACCGTCACAGAAAGTAGTATAGTGCCTACTAGGGAATAATAACTGTGTGTACTTTAGTTTAATTTATAGAGTATTATAAAACACAGATAAGAAAACTGTTCTTACTCTGGGCTTCTTCCAAGTGATTTTCAAAGGTGAGAGGTCACTGTATTCTGATAGCACGGTGGTTTCCAGACCTTCCACTGCCTTGCAGCTCCTCCACTGTTGTTGATGTCCAAAAGAAAATTTTAAAAGTAAAGATAGAGGCCAGCTGGTAGGTTAATAAATCTTACTGTCAGAACTAAAATCTTAAAGAACTAAAGTCAGAGTAGCCAGCAGTGTCAGTCCAAACTACTCACTTGGCCCCCAAACCTTCACTTGTCCTGGGTGCTATTTTAAATGAAAAATTGCAGCGACTTCTTTTTGTAATTTAACTGCTGTTTTTCAAAAGGCGGAGTGCGGAAATTCCTACTCCAGCATTTTTCTGTGTCATCAGGAGGATTGGATGTTTTATTTCTAAAATATGAAAAATTTGCAGTCGATTAGTGGTGAGCACTGCATCACAAGCTACCCCAAGTGTTTTCATCTATAGAACGCTCTCAAATATATCTTTAGATCCTACGTGGCTCCATCTTACTGAAATCTACATAATTTTTCTGGAATAGAAGACAGACACATGTTGTAAAGGTCACATCATAGCCTCACAAACAAGTCCCATGCCAGGAAGGAAGCTGCAGCACTCTGGAGCACCTCGCCGTGTGATTTAACAGCAATTACTCCTAACAGCCTTTTCCTGAGGAGCATGCAAAATCAAAACAGGCTTATGGAGATCTTAAGAACAGGCAATAGGGAGAGAGAAATATTGCTCATTTATTCTGCCAGCCTCAAGAGAATATCTCACTTTTTATGTGAGTTCTCCTGTAACTTTGAATCACGTGTGCTGAGCTTGGTAAAATGTGCCTTGGTTTTTTTGGATTTCTGGGGTTTTTTTGTAGTTTTATAATTAGAGAAATTGTGCCTTTTTGTTACTTATGATTTCCCAGTGTCGTGCTCATGGAACCTGTAATGGTTATCATTAAAACTTAAATTAGGTCTCAGGTGAACTGCTAGACATCTCTTTACCTAGACTGATGTAGCTCACGGAAAAAGAGCATTTCCATTTGTGCCTTTAAAGCTTAGCCTGTAATTTAGTCACTACTGAATGTGAATCAAAAGTTGCAGAATTCATTTGTGCTTTCTTCCCATAATAAACAAATTCAGTAATGTTGTGAGTGAACATTATAAAGAAAGCTGTTTGATTTGTGTGGAAGCTCAGTAGCCTGAAAATTCAGTGTGTCCAGGCTAAGAACTTGAGCTGTAGGAAATAAGCAGGGAGAGCAAGTAACAACTTGTAACACTGATAGTGGCAAAAGCAGCCTAAAAAATACAAAATCTGAGCAGGCTATTTTACTGTTGTCAGCATCCTTGGAGTATTTAAGTCCCGGAAATGGATTCAGATATAGAGCTTCACCAGGCTTTGGGGTGAGGGTGCAGTTTGTAATGCAAGTATGTTTTTTCCATCTGGGGTTTCCATCAGAACTGTGCAGAGTTCATGAAGCTTGCTCCAAACGCTGTCTCTCACTTCCTCTGCTCCCCTAAACCTGTGTGCCTTGCTGGTTCTTTTTCCCTTATGATATCATCTAAGCATCTAAGTCTTCTGTAGCATTTATTCTATGAAAGGTTGTGGATGAAAACAGAAATTGTATGTTCAACAGAGATGAGTTCATGTAGGCATTCCTACAGATTCTTCCTTTTGTGTCCCAGTGTATAAATCCATCATGTATCATTTACATACGTTTTGTCTTATTTGGAGCATAGAAACCCATCTTCCTGAGCAAATTTTGAGCCTTTCAGTACCCACTGATCTCTTTGCCCTCTGCTCAGTATCTGTGTTCTGATCAGAAGAATGAGTAAGCTCAAAAGGAAGTAGAGCTTTTAGAAACAAAAGACACTTTGCTGCTTACATACAAAAATATGATCCTTAAAACTCAGCACAACTTGAATTGTACCTGATTTCTGAAGCTGTTTTTAACCAGATACCTTCTTTCTAAATAGGACTTCTAATGGCAAGGGATACCCAGAGGAAATGAATGCAGGAAGGGACCCTCAGAAAAACACTTCCATGGTTTTCAGTCATGCTTGTTGTTATGCTCTAGTTAAAGCCATTCCTAGAATGTTTTTTTCCTAACGTTTGTTTTCAGAGTTTTTTGGAAATGACAGTCTAGCAACATGATCTACAACCACTGTTCAGCTGCCTTAGCCATATGGAACATGTACCATAATACTTGACCCCGCAGAGCACACCGGCTCTGCCATTGTGGAAGGATTTACTGTTATCAAAACCAGGTCATTTTTTATCTGGCTAAATCATATTGTGGGACCGAGCTAATACTGTACCTTTGACATTTCTCAGATGAGATACCCCCTGCTTATATGCACCTCCTTTGAGATATACCAGCATTAAATAACAGGGCTCTATATTAACTCCATCTAACGATGAAGGAAGAGTCTGAAGTGGCTTTCACAAGTATCTACTTAAATTTACCGCAGACATCCCCAAACCCACTTCACATCAGAATACGCAAGGAAATTAGAGTCTTCTCCCTTTGGGGCCTAGAAAAAAACATGCAATGTGGTTCTTCTGTAGGACCAGCAAAAGAGTGTAGGTACAGTCTGAGCCTTACTGTGATGCAGAGTGGTGGCACAGGTGACTCTTCTGATATCCTGATACGATGGCTGGTTTAGGTGTTGGTCTGTAACTCCTAGCACTCCAACCACATGCCAGGAAGATTGTAGGTACCAATTGTCTTTGGCCTTTTGACATCTTGGTGAAGGTGTTTCCCTCTTGATAGCATCTTTCTCTCCTCGATCCCCTTGCCTCCCCTACAAGAAGGTTAAAAAAGTTTTTGAGACAAGACTCTGCCAGTCTTCCCCAAGGAACAGGCTGGGAAAGTTAATCCTGTTGTCTGGATATGAGGAGGAATTTCACGCACCCTTGGTTCTACGCTTCATCTGGGCTCCAGGCACTTTGATTAGCTCAAGAGCCATCTTTGAAGGATGCTGTTCAAGATGGTGCACAGCAGCTGTTTGCCATCCATGACACTAGTTTGAAGCAGTTTATAGCTGTTAAGGAGTACCACAGTGTATTTTTATGCCTAGCAGCTCTATTTTGAGTCTAGTTTCTGTAAATCAGCTGTTAGGAATTACAGAGCCTTCCTAAGGATTTGAGAGTTAAAGTTATAATGAGATGCTAGAATATCTGTTTTCAGAAAACATCAACATTTAAATATTTGGGTTTGATCTAGTCTGAAATGTAAAATAAAATAAAAAAATTTTAAATATTCATAGAACTGAATTTCTTCAGAATTTTATTTCATGGGATGTTTTGGCATTCTTTATGAAATGTTAGATGTCAAAATACCATGAGATGAAAGCATGACTGTTGTAATAAATAAGTTGTGTAATAAGGAAAGTTGCTACTTAGAACTGACTGAAACATCATCTCTTCTAGAAGGAGTATCATCATGTCAAATTATAATACAAACACAAGATAATTTGATCATTTAGACACGTGAAAGGGTAACCTGAGCCTTAAGATAACAAAGGCTTTTACCTAGACTCAGGAAGTGTAAATGCATCTGGTGGAACGAGGAGAAATTCAGCTGGGGAAGAAAAGAAGGAACTGGCGTATTTATTTTTAATAGACCTTCAGAATTAGACTACATGTTGACAAGCAGCAATTTTTGCCTGGTTTAATAGATTTGAGTAAAGACAGACAAATATCTTGGCACATCAGTTTCATTTTGCTGATGATTCCACTTCTTTTCATTGACTACATCTGCTGAAACTCACATCTTGCTCTGATTGTTTGAGCAAAGCGACATAACTACTCTTTTTATATTTCTTAACATTTAGTGTATGAGACACTTAAACCACTAGTGAGAGAAAATTGTTATCTAAGAAAAAAGGAAATGGTTTGTGGGAAGTAGGAAAAGCTGTGGGAGATGCAGCGTTGTGTCAGCTATACCTTCTCCCCCACATCTGTGCATAGAAGCGTTTCTCTGCACTCAGGAGAAACCCAGCACATCTGTACCACCCAGCAAGTGGAAGCACCCTTAATGACTCAGGTTTGAAAAGCAGCATTTACCTGCTTAGCAAGGGGACTTTTTACACACCCAGGCTGTCATTTTACCATGTCCTCATGAGCATTAAGTTAGTGTGAAACTCTCTTGTGGAAATAGAACAGCTGTAAACGAAATGTGCTATTACAGAACCAGTGGCAGTGCATTTCAGAATGTTATCACCACTGAATCAAAATGCATTTCTTTGCCTACTGCTGCTAGCACCAGCCTTAGCCATTTTAGACAGCATTACATAATGGCAAAATATTTTTCAGGAGGAAAAAAAAAATTAAAACTCTCCCTATGGTTTTAATCTCTCACTTTTGTTTTGTCTGTGATTTAAAGCTGTGTCAGGTGTACATCAAAAGCACCCCCCTCCCCGGGGTATTTCATTTACAATTTCATTTAATAATGGAAGTGTACTTCAATCTAGCTAGGATGGGAAGGGATTAAATAAAAAACATTGTTCTAAAATCAAGCAGCAGAAATCTAGCGTGTCTCTGCTCTGTGAATGAAGTAGCCATGGACATGTTATTAGTCTATAATAGCAAAACTGATAAACTATTAGTATTTGGTCAGGCATGATGTATGGTAAACATTTTCCTCTGCAGATTGCCTCAACAAGAACTGTGACTGTTTTTAGACACATCTGGCACTGAGGATCTTTTCTTCCATCCTGCATTTCAGTGATTTAAAGGGCCTTGGCCGGGCAGAAGGATGTCAGCTGTTTGGTTTAAAATACTGTCATAAGAGTGAATAAGATTTAAAGAGGCAGGAGGTAAAATTCTGGCCTTGCTAAAGCTAGTGGGAGAATGGCCATTGAGTTTAATGGCTTTGTGATTTCTCTGTACAGCTTTTTTTCATCCATTTTTATCATTTTTATTCTTAGTAAATTTTCCATTTCCCGAAATTGCCCTTTCTTTTCCATTCAGCTTCCCTCACTTTGAATATTAGCTCTAGGACTGAGGGCTGAGATAAAATACCAGACCCTTTATTTACACAAATGCCATCTGTACAGCTCACTTCTGTGGCACTTCTGTAAGACAATAATAATGGGTGTGGGTGTATAAAAATAGCCAATGCAGGTATTCATTTATAAAAAAGATGTTCTTAATGGACTTTTCTGGCTGCGCTTCAAAATGAGCTGTGTGACCAGTGATGAATCTCAGGACCTCTGTGGTGCAGAGAAGCTATTCTGCTCTTTATGGAAAGAAAGAAAGAAATCACAGGCTCAGCTCTGCACTCACATTGTGTCCCGTCACGCCAAAATACATCAACATGTAGAGGCGGGGGGGAGCCAGGGGATCTGGAGAGATCTACTGCCAGGCTGATGGTAGATGGACATCATAAGGCAACCATTGCCCATCTGTAGGTGGCTTGTTTCTGAAGGCACAGTCTAAGCTGGGTCCCTGGGGAAGTCACTTCAAGGACATTGTGCTTCTGGATGTTTGTGTTATCAGACAGGGAGAGGTGACAGCTCCGTAACAGTGTCTTCAGAGCTTTGTGCACCCTGGAGGGGTCTCGTTCAGCTCCTGAGGCCACTGATGGGCACAAAGTATGTTCTGCAGCACTGGGTGATGATCTCTTCACATCTCAGAGACCAGTCATTGCCTGATGGACTTTCAACATTTGAGTTGTAGACGAAAGACTTAAATTGGTATGGCAAGATTGGACCCCTTTGTTGCAAAACCAAGAATGTGCAGCGGTTTTGGCTTTGTTCTGCCATGGCAGAGTTTCATGACAGACCAGGAAAAAAGTGTCTCTTTGGTAAATTAGGTAGAACAGTATCGCAGGTTTTGAACAGGATCCATCCCTCAGCAAGTGTAGTGCTTTGCTTTACACAGAGGAGTGATCACAGTTTTCTAACATGTCAATAAAATATATTTACTTTTCTGAATAGCCTGAACAAAAGTGGTAAAAAGCATGGCTGAAACTATGCTTTCAGCCAACAACAGATACGTCTCTTGAGTAGTTGCAGGCCATTCAGGGTCATGTTCTGGCAACTAAAATGACCAAGAAAAGCACAAGGGATTTGCCAAGCATGTGATTCAGGAAGTGTTCAGAAATACCACTTATAGGAGTTACGTATTTTTATTTTAGTCTCCTGTTTTCCTACACACTCTTCCCCCAAATTCTGCAGCTCTTTCTTCAGTTTCCTGGATGAATTCTCTCAGGCAGCATGTTTTTACAAGCACAGATGCTACCTTGGAAAAAAAAAAGAAGAGAGGGAAGGGAGCCAAATGGGTGTCACACTCCAGCTTGGCAGCACCTTACCAACATGCACCCAAAAAAAAAAGGAAAACCAAAAAGGCTGCTTTTAGTAATCAAAACTGAGTATAAAATTAGCACAAAACTAGGGCTGTAAAACCTTCAGGTTGTCAAAAGGACTGAAGGAAATGCCTTGAGGCCAAAATGACATCCCTGACCTACTTGGCCAAGCTTAACCTTTCCATCTCCATGCCTTCCATCAAACCTTTCTGACAGCTTTGCCATTCATACTCGCTTTCGGTTGTAATTCTTTGATTTTCTTTGAAGTGTGCAACCAAAAAATAAGTTCTCTTAACATCATACTGGCAGGCCTATATAAAAGTCCAAGACGTTTTTAAATACTGCCTCCTGCCATCCATTGATCTCCACAGAAAACAATCCATTCAGACCTGGAGTTCTTATTGGAAATTAGGGGACAGCCTGGTAATTGGATTAGGGTGCGCTTTTCTTTGCAGCAGTTTCTCAAAGCGAAGCTTCCAGGTTGTTCCATTGATTGCCTGCCCAATCTTTCTGCCAGTAAAAGCCACTCACATAGCTGAAGAGGCAGGGCAAGGATTGATGGAAAACGTACCCTCGTGTTACAAAAGGTGTGCCTGTTCCTCTGAATGTGACCAGTGAGATACAGATGATAAGTGTGTCTCCACACAAACGTTGTAATGTGCTTTGTTAATACACGCTTAAACTGCTTTAAAGCAATTTTTATCAATGTAGTCCTTAAAAATTGGAAGAGCTGCTAATTACATAAACACTTCAGTTCCTGCCAGCCACTGGCATGGGTGCCAAAGAAGGAATAACTTCAGGACACTGGGATCGCATGTGTGAATTGGAGACATTTGGAGTCTACTTTATTGTAGGGACTGGAGGGGAGAGTTAGAAACTGTATTTGACTTCCACATTTCCAGGGATGGGTTGGAAATACTAAGTTAAATTCACAGGTGTACTCCTGGAGACATGCTGGCTCGATCATGTACAGAGCACAAGTTAGCCTGGCAGGAACTGCAGGGCCGTAACTACACGGCCCCGTTATAGTAGTCCTCCAGAACGTATCCACACCAAAAGTGTTGTTTATCACTCTTAGCCAGTCTAGCATTTTCTTCCATCAGGACATACGCATATTTTATGCCATGGTGTTTATGAAAGCTGTCCTTAGTTTAGTTCCCATGTAGCAGTTGTGAGCCGTGTTGCCAGCCAGCCACACAGAGTCCCACCAGGCACAGAAAGCACTCGCCCCCCACTTCTCCCTTTCACTAACCCCCTAAGGAAGAGGTGTGCCCTAGGGGGCAGGGCTGCACTGGCAAGATGAATCCCTTTCTTCTGGCTGGACAGTGCAGGTGCAGCCCTCCCTGAGCCCCCTCCCCTCACACCCATGGCGGGGAGACGGGAGATGTCATCAGTCATGGCACTGTCCCCCGGGGCGGTGCCAGCAAAGTGATCTTGCTCCCTCCACACATCAATATTCTTGACACCCATCTTAAAACTTAGGCCATGCATATCCATCTATTCCTTGAAAAGTGTCAGAAGGGTACAAATACCCTTCACTATTTTTAGGGCCGTATCAAAAGTATTTATCAGCTTTCTGGCACCTCATCCCATTTGTCATATTTGATGCTATCTACCACTTGGCGGGAGAGGAGAATAAAGTCCTTTAGAAACGCAGTGGCAGATGGGTGAAACTCCACAAGCTAAGACCACAGCAGTGATGACTCCCAAGGGTTATTGTGCCTGTTGCCACCATCGGGAAGTGCCTGTCATGGTCCCCCAACAGCAGGCAGAGCAGGGGCTCAAGGAAGCACTCCTACTTCCCTCGGCGTTTGCCCACCCACGGGGTCACAGTGATGTGGAAGAGGTCTGCCCACAGCTGTAGAGCAGGGCTGAGCCATGAGGGAGGAAGACAGCTGATGTCTGGTGACTGCCACCAGCTCTGCCTGCCATCAGCACTCCCACACCTCCTGGGGATGCCAAAAGACCATTCGGTGCGTACCCTTGGCTGTGCATCTCGGCACAAACGTGTACAAGGACAGGGATCAGTCTGTGTATTATACGTAATTCATATACTCACACTGGGTGGCACAGGAAAGGTGTTGAGATTCTTGTTTTTCCATATGCATGTCACTAACAGGAAGCTCTTCCAGCTCTTCCATACCTCATACCTCAAAGCCCTGCATCCGGTGGCTCTTTAATGCGCAGGTGACATGTTCATCCACCTCATGCCACAAAATTGGGCTGTTTTCCTAGCACTGCTAGTTTTTAGAAGGTAATGTATTCAGGTTGAAACTTCACCCACATACCATCTGCTTCAGCCTTATCTTTCTTTGACAAGAAAGCTGAATATATAATGTCCACTTGGCTTTCCCAACGTTCCATAAGGTTATGGTTTTGTGTTAGGTTTGCGCTTTTGGAGCTCCCCATCAGCTCTTTAAATAAGCTTCTCCTCTTGTTTTCAAGTGAAATATCAGTGACAAAAATCAATACCATCTTCATAGCTGTAATGAATATGACCCACAGCCTTTTTTACGATGACCACAAGCTTCCATCATGTGTCTGACACCTATTTGCAAATATTGATTTGTATTGCAGATTATCTGTAGCCATTTCGTATGAAATCTCAAGGTCTTGCAGTTTTCCTCTCTGCGCTCAGTTTGGTATCAAAGGTGCAGCTACAAATCAAAAGACCTACCCACAGACACTATTGATAGCCAAGGTTGCTGTGTTACAAAACTGAGGCATTACAGGCTTTTTTAAGCTTCTTAATGAGGATGGTTCTCAGAAAGCTCCAGCTGAGGGAAGACACTGCTTTGGAGTTGCCGCAGACTGTTTACTCGAAGAGGGAGAAAAAAAGTGGAACCTTCATATGCAAATGTATGGCATTTGGAAATGTCATATAGCCCCATCTACATAGAAATAAGCTGCTCTCCGAGTGCTGCTCCAGCAAGGCTGCTTTGATACAGAAATTGCATAGTAGCACACAAAGCAGAAACAGCAGGACCCCACACTCAGTCGAGTTCGGGGAGTTTTGTTCCTTAATCACCACTTAACTAAGTTGACTAATATTGCTGTGTGGCTGCGTGGTGGGCTGGGAACGGCTGTGAATAGCTGCTGGGTGGTTTAGCTGCTAGGAAGAAGTGTGTGCTTGTACCTGAGAGATGATGGTCTGGCTCCTGTGCCCCAGAAGATAGTGCTGAACGTAGAGTTGCTTCCCATGGCAGCATCCCTCTGCCTCGTGTTGTAGATCCATGCCTGCTTGCTCTGAAGGAGACATGACTTGATCATGTAAAGAAACATCATCTACTGCTAACATCCACATAGTGGGACAGTATTTCCATCTCTGTTTAATCTGGTATTAAAGAATAAACTGTGACTCCCAGGCATACTTTTTCTGAGGGGAGGACATAGAGAGGAGCCTCGGTCTGGTTCCCACTGTCCATTTTTGACCCCCTCCAGCACTGACACTAATGAATAGCTGAAGGAGAGGTGGATGGAGGGAAACTCGTGCCGTGCCACGTGTGATGGATGCAGCATTCGCCCTGCTGCCTTCAGGCACACAGCCTAATTGGAGGGAACCTCACAAATCTCTAAACGGACACCAACAGTTTTTTCAACACAGAATTACCATAATAATAAGGTTGAGTCATCCTCTAAGGGCTCTGTCATGAGCTGTCTAAGGAGATCATAAGCAAGGAGAAAAACTACGACTTCATTCCTTTACGTGGCTGGTTTCTGAAGGAGGAGGAAGCTGCTCCCATGGGGCTGGTGAAGGGAACGTCAGCAGCATGCCAAAAACAAAGACTGGCTGAGTTAGCACAAAGAGGGATTTCATCTATTCTAGGAATGGGGTTAACGCAGATTTATTCAATCCTGACACAAAAGAAGAAAGCACAAACTGTAAGGGCCCCTTTACCCAGGACTTTGATAAATCCACAGCACAGCCCTGCATCATTAAATCTCATCCATGGCAATGATTGCAGGTGGGGTAAGTGGATGAAACGTGGTGGTGAGAAGGCAGAGGAGGTCAGACAGGGTGAGGCAACAGCCCTGAACAAAATGGATGGTGACCCCAGGGAGGAGTCGTGTCTAATGTGAGCACCTGAACACTGAAAAAAATGCTGGTTTGGAGCAACACATTGGCCCACATGGGAGTTTTTTGCTTTTCTCTTTCAGCTTGGCTAATATTGCTGGGTGTTCTGTTCAGATGTGTGAGTGACGGGTGCTGGTGTGTACTTGTGCTCTTCTGGGGTTGAGTTGCACCTTGGATTGCAGTAGCTACTTGGTAGCACCTTCTCGTGTGTGTCGGAGCCTTGGCTGCCGTGGCATCTCTAGGGTAAGGCATCTGGGCCTAGCCAGTGAGTGCAGGTGGACCATGGCTGCTGAAAAAACAAATTATGGGGGGAAAAAAAGGCAATGTTCAGTTTTGAGTAGACTGCAGATCTTGTTACGTGCAGGAAAAGTGATTAACAAGTTGCCTGATTTCCAGCACTGTTCTCAAACAAGGAAGATCTATTCACAGATGTTGTAAATAAAAGTGCTTCTTGATTTCAAAAGTTCAGAGATAGCTTTAACATATATAGCCTAGCCCACATATATATATGCTGACAAGCTGGAAGTATTTTGTTTTCCATTTGAACATCTGGAGATTATTAGTATCTTAATTCATCGGTTTCTATTATTAATTATGGCAGCAGGCTGAATAATTATGATACATTGCTGCAAAAGACAGAGCACAGTGGGTTTTTTTCCAAGTGCACTAGGACATCTTGCCACCATCTCAAACATAAAAAGCACTAGATTATTTTTAAAAAGGAAAATGGATGTTATCTTATTCCAGGGAACTCATTTGCATAGGGACATTTAAAATTAATAAATTACTGTGTTGAGCAGGCTTATTTTGTGCCCGAGAAGAGAAGTGAATGTAATTTAATTCACAAAGATCCATTTCTTTTTTTTCCTCTTGGTAAAGTAACTAATATGGGAAGGGCATTTTTTTTTTGTGCAGTTTATGGAGAAAGACTAGCTTGAAGTTTGTGCTTGGAGTGGCTGCAAGATGAATTCAGGCTAGGGCTGCAGCATAGTGGTGCCAGACGTTTTCAGCTGACATTTGGTGTCTCACTTTCCACTAGCTCTCAGGGAAAGCAGGCTGGTGAGCTCCTTCTTGAGTGGCAGCAAGCAATTCCTTCTGAATTCTCACTCCAACGCCCACCCAAACAGTGATTTTCAGGCTAGTTGCTTGCACGCAGTTTCTTCATTGTGAAGAGACACTATATCCATCAAATCAAGAGCAAGGTTCTGAAGATTCTAAAAGAACAGAAGGTACTGTCTCAGGGTAGTTGATAGGTCAGCCTGGCGGTTGTTAATGGTGAGGTGGGGCTGTGTTGGTGGATGGCAGTATGGCTGCTGGCAGCTTTGTCAAGGGCAAGGTGTCTGGGGCTGTGAGCAAAGACTGGGGAGAAATAATCTTTCTCTCATCAGAACTGGATCTGAGCTGGGACTTATCATCATAGAATCATGGAATCACTTTAGTTGGAAAAGACCTTTCAGATCATCGCGTCCAACCAGCCCTACTCTACCAAATCCATCTCTAAGCCATATCTCCAAGCATGTCATAGTTCTTCATTACAAGTAAGTAGGAAGCCTGCTTAACGACATCATCCTCATAAGCTGCTGTGGGACCTCAATTCCTGTTAGGTGCCATTAGAGAAGAGGGAAAGTACCAGAAAACCTGCTAAAGCAATTCTGCACTTCAGAGCTATCAACATCGTTACCACTCCGTTCCTCCTGACTTCACAGAGGGACCTTTGAACCGCTCCTGGGTCGAGGAATCTCCCTTTTATCCCAACAGAGCAGCATCTGCTGACTCTGTGAGGACAGCAGATGAGTGGTGTCAGCTGTCCCTAGGCTCATCCACAGGATTCAGATTCCCATCCCTAGTCAATCCCTGAAGCTCTTCCACAAAACTCAGAACATCCTCTACGTTTGCTCCACAGGTCTCTTCACCTTTATTTTGATCTCAGGTCAGAATAATGCACCAAGTGTCTATCATAGAGAGCAGAGTAGCTTTGTTAAGTTTCCTAATGCTGTGCTCTGTGGCCTGTCTCTGGGAGAGCTGCCAAGGAGGTAAAAGGAGTAGGGGAGACACACTTCCAAAGGGGTTTGAGAAGGTTAAGGACATACATTTGACCCAAGAATTACTTTCCCCCTTCATAAATCCTCTGATAATGTGATGTGTAAGGAGTCACTACCTCAATATCAGCAAGAGCTTTCAGCTGCAAATTTGACTGACCTCAGTGGTATTAAAAGATTAAATTATTATGTAAGTCAATTCTCCTTAACCACTGTTTCCAATGAGATGGGTGTCAAAATAGCTTCTGCTGCACATCGTGCACCATCTCATCCCTTATTTGATTAAATATTTGTGGGTATATGTATTTTCAGGACCACCTTTGTTTCAGTGATTAGGTATTAACACTGTACGTGAGCCAATATTTTCTCAAATGAGCATAACCTAGTAGTTATTACTTTCATGAGCTCCAGCACTGTGGTGTACAACAGTGACAATACTAACATGAGAATTCACAGCCTGGGGCCCTCTACTTTGCTTGCCTGAAGTCACACAGAAAGTCTGACTGATTCAAACACAAAAAATGACAGAATTATCAGCCCTGCAGAACTGATTGTTGAGTGCCTGGCAGTTAATTTTTGGACATAAGAATCCTAACTTTGACTAGATTTTTATCTAATTTCTCCAAAGTGAATTGCAGGAACTTACACCTGGAAAGAATTTTCTAGGCATTCCAGACAGTACTTCATGTAATCCTCACCAAGGGCACTAATGGATTTATTAATTGGTCAGTGGTGCTACTCCACATGTCAGTTGTGCAACAGAAGCTCCACAGTGGCTCAGATGGGAGCTGAGGAGCAGCGAGGGCTGCCCAGAGACGAATCTGGCTGTGTTGATTTAACCGTTTGCCATTGGGTCCTGCAACTGGGCAAGGCTGTTCCAGCTTTTAAATTTCAGCCTTCACTGAACTATTTACCTGAGTTTCCCAACGCTGCACATTCAGCTTCCAAAACCTGAAGGAAAGCAAACAGCTAAACCAGAGATTAAAATAAAAAGATACAAGACATATTTGAAATAATTCTTCCACTTCTTCTTAGTGGAGGACAGGAACAAGACATAGATACTAAGGAATTTAGTCAAGATAGCTTTAAATAATTTATTTAACATTTCAGAAGATAATCCATCAGGAAGACAAGATCACTGAGTAGGTGGCCAGTCACAGTGGGTAACTTTTCAGGATCCAATTTACCCCAGCAAAGAGCTCATGATCTCAGTATCTTCCTGCCATCCACAGAAAGGCTGGAGAGCAAGTGTTCAACGGGAGACTCTTGTAGTAAGCAAGATGATAAGATGTTTCAGTCTACAAGGTAGCATCTGGCCTCAAATGCATTTTAAAATAATCTGTTTTGACTAGTATATCTTGTATGATAGGCTATCATGTCATGTTCTGGCACTAACAAAAGATGTGAACAATATGAAATGTCATGTTAGGCTAAAGATGAAAAAAACTGCAGAAATGCAAAAGAAGTTTCCTTCATCAAAGTGGCATTTTCTATCAGGAAATATGCTTCAAGAAAAAGAGTTCTGAATACAGTTGACCTGGAGGGTGAGAGTGTGTTTCTTTCTCCAATAAAAAGGAGAAGCACTTTGAGAAGTGTGGCAGGAATTACATTTGGCCAGAGAGAGGAGAGACTGCCCCAGTCAGTCCTTTTTTGTCTTTAGGCTTTACAGCTTCTGTCTCAAATTCTAGCCATCACAAAAAAGTACAAATCTGTCTTTTTGGTGAAAGAAAAAAACCTTTAATGCATAGTTTCCAATGACAATGAAGCAGATGTAATTCTTTGAAGAAGAAACCTGGCTAACTTTGGTCTTTGTCATTGAATACTGATCTGCTGTGCTTGGAAAAAAGTGGGTAACTTTGGATTTAAGCTTTGTTCTCTGAAGGTCTAAGGTCAGAGTGGTGGAGGGGCTCCTTAGTTTGGTGATACTGTGATCTGATTAGTGTGGGTTGCCTCCAATTATAAATAATCCAGAGTGATAATAAGGGGGGGAAGTCTTTATTTCATTTAGTTTTACGTTTTTGAACTTTGTACCATTCTTCTTTGATTCATAATTTAAACGTGTTTTTTATTCCCATCCTATCTTTTTAGAAATTATTTATAGTTCTTGTTTCATAGTGTTGTAAACCCTGTGATGCGTTCATGACAGTTGGCATCTCCTCAATGGCTGGCTTCCTGAAAAGTGCTCAGATCCTGCAGGAATGAGAGCAGTCAGATTTAACATGAAGGAACTTTTAAAGCATATCTTGGGTTTTGGGGCTCTGTTTTGAATCTGAGCAGATGTTTTGAATAATGAGAAAAATAACCTGTTTTGAGGCAGGTGATAAATGGATGAATTCAAAATGTGCCAGAGAAGGAGGGGAACTTTGTCTCATGTAAATGATGCTTTCATTGTGGCCTGTCTTTCAAATCACCAAAATGGCAGATCATGATAAGTAGAAGGTTTTTTCCCCTCCCTGCCTTTATGTTCAACCCCTAAGTCTTTTAGAGGAGTCATCAGTCAAAATGAGGGACTACACACAATTTGTGTCTAAGTGTTGTGGCTTCTTCCAAGCCAGATGACAAGTGTTCCTGTGTGCAGTGTTTATCCTATGAAGTGCTAGCAAACCTTGGGCTATCTGATTTTTGAATCAGTAAAGCATTTCCCATCATAACATTACACTTAGAGGTGTAATCACAAGTTCTGCAGGATCCTAGATTTACTTAAAAGTATGCTAGAGACCTTTTTAAAGAAAACACAGTTTCTACCCACATGATTGCAGGAAGAGGAGAAATCATTTCTCTTTGTACCAGCCCTGCAGCCTACACACAACAAGAGCATCTGCAAGTCTGGGAGAGGTCCTGGTCCCTCTTTCAAGTCCTAGCAGATTTGTCTGTCCTGAAAGTAACAACTTCCCTCCTCATCTTGAAGCATGCCTTTAAAAAAAAAACAGAAGCCAAATGGTGTCCTACTGTTTTAGCAGCACTGCTGGCTCATCTGAGAGAGGAGGGATTCTCACACTGGTTGGTGGTGGGGTATGGACATCACAGAGATATCTTGGTACCTGATAGGATCAGAGATACACACACAGAGATACGTGCACAGTCTCCTGTTCTTCAGAAAAGAAGCAAACTTCTTTCTAATGGAAGCTTTGAAGGAAATGACATCATATTTTCCACAACAGAAAAAATGCAGATTAATAAGGATCCCATATTTCTTGCTGCAGTTTCCTGACCAGAACTATATTTGAATGTGGACAAGAGCAGAGGTCCAGCACATCCAGGAACCATTGGGCATGGTTCATCTGTGATCACTACATGGGTATGGACTCCAACAAGTCCCCAAGCACATCAGGATCTACATGTGTTTGCACTGGGAAGGTCCATTGAGAGCTGTCACAAGTATTTTTTCATTTCTGGGAATATTTCCAGGTGGAAAAAAGGAACGTACATGAAGTCTTGGTTGGATGATAACTCTCTGAGTATATATTTCACATACTGCTAGCCAGTGTCTCACGTAGAGAGTGATAGGTAGCCAGAAATGTTTAGTGCCAGACAAATGGGACCAGCTCCCACCAGTTTCCAGTAACATAAATTCCTGGGGAAGGTCTCAAAGGAGGTTATACCATGCTTTTAACATGCCTCCTGTCAGCCCATCCTGTCTGTGTCATCCCAGAGACCACTGTCAGCCCCAAGCCCAGGAATACCTCAATATAAGCAGGGAACCAGGAGAGGCAGATGGCTTTGTGGTCAGCGTATGTGCATTTAAAAAGATGCAGCATCAGTCCATAGTGCAGAGCTCCTGAAAGTCCTAACGAGGAAAGGGAATGTAATGCTGTCTACAGGGATGTAGAGGTTGCTCTGTCATTCTCATTTCCTGGGAGCTTGTCCTCACCTCTTTTAACAGAAGGACAATATAACCAACTTTAGTAGTGCAAGTTGTTAGAGACTCTTAAAACTCTCCTTGGACAGCAACGACAGGAAAGAAATTCATTATGAAAATCTGAATCTTGGATCTGCCACACAGACTTTTCCCAAAGGTGGGATAATACCTAAGCATACCTCCTGCCAGCACAACTGGCTTGGAGGCAGAACACAAACTGCAATTGTTTCCTAACACTCGAGGGCTTCCTTTGGAAGATGCAAATGCCTCAACTTACTTGTGTGCAAACTACATTTCCTTAGACATCTCTCATGATTTTTTGTTTCTTCTGGTTTTAATTCATTGTGGCTAGATGATGCTATCACAGAAAAAGGATTTTTTACTGTTTGAAGTGTCATAAGGCTTGGTTAAATGGAAGAATTTGCCAAAACTACCCAGATTAATTAACACCTCTGTCTCTTACAAAATTCATGTGAGTTTATTTCAAATAGCACCCTGTATTTCTGTCCGTGATGTAGATTAAATGTTGAGCACATGCCTGTTTCAAAACTAAATGAAGCCTCCATTTTCCTGGCTACATGGAGGGAAGTATTTTCTAGGATTTGCAGTCTTGGTGACTATGTAGCAGTAAAGGCACAGAAAATCAAACTAAAGGTACCCGTGCTGCAGGGTAGGGAGGGCTCTGGGCACAGGCTTGCAGCACTGGTGATAAACTTCAGCACTGGACTCCTACTTCAGTCATAAGATATCTTTCTAGATATGTTGTATTGAATGACTCAGTGTATTGTAATGGTCTTCCTCCTAGCCTTGCCTGGGTGTGACGAGACCATCCACAGAGGAAAACAGAAACCATCAGGTGTTTTTCATGTGCTATTCTGTAATCAGTTTTTGAACAGTCAGATGAATTTTTTTCTGCTGTCTCATTTGCT
This sequence comes from Merops nubicus, assembly GCF_000691845.1. NCBI lineage: Eukaryota > Metazoa > Chordata > Aves > Coraciiformes > Meropidae > Merops > Merops nubicus. Next base: position 34,614 of record NW_008580921.1, on the reverse strand, counting down.
GTAACTTGACAGGAATTAGATATGCAAAAGAATGACAGAAAACCTTGCAACGCTTTGCATCTACATTGGCCTACCTGTTTCGAGGTGCAAACCCTTGCTCTTGCTTCCCATAAACAACATCTGCCACATTTTGTTCTGCTGATTTCCCTTTCTTTTATTCCTTGAGTTCTTTCCATCATTGCCTTGTCAGGTTAATGTTCCCTTCACCTGTGTTCACAGAGAATGCAAATAAACTGGAAGAAAGTGCAAGAGGGATCTACATCCCTTGTCCAGAGCATTACAATGGCTTCTGCATGCATGGCAAGTGTGAGCACTCCACTAACATGCTGGAACCGTCTTGCAGGTAACCCTTCTCCTACCAATGAGGAAAGGCTACACACATTAAAGTACTGGCTTACAAAAACACTTCATCTAGATAAACTAGGGAAAACAATGGTAACCATGGCCCTTTGTGCTACAAAACCCATTAGACTCAAATTATTCAAGAAAGTCCCCATTTTATGTGGCAAGAGTGTATCGAGTTATGCACAATGTTAATTGATCATGAAAGCGTTCAGTAACCTTCAGTTATATTTAGATATATTGTTAAAAAAGCACTTCACAAAGTGCTGACAGCCACTGGGCAGCCTCCTCGCTCTGAAGGAGAGGAGTGCCACCAGGGATGCATCCCTGCTCTTGGCAGGAGCTGGGGTGAAGGTGGCTCCTTTGTGAGGAGGAGGAGTGGTGAAAGCACGTGCTTCTGCAGCAGATGCCTCCCTGCAGAGGTGGGGATACTAATTCTGAACTCCAGCCAGCAGCCTGGTGGCAAAGAAAAGGACTATTAGGCATGAAGCACCATGATCCTGGGACATTGGACTGGGAAAGGGAAGGTACAGATCAGACTTAACCCCAGGGCAGATCCTCAAGCCAGCTTCTCCCAGCTCCCCCAAACAGACAGGGCACATTTTGCTCCTTGCAGCTGCTGTGTTTTAGGTTCTCCATTCATCTGGAAAATATCCTTTCCTCAAGCTGCTGGCTGCTGTGAGAATTCAGGAGAGGAATAGGATGGCAGCTCAATGCTTAACCCATCAGGGTTAGTGCTCCACTAACACTTCTGAGAGGGACCCGAGCAATCTGGCTTGGTCCCTTAATGGTTGCTGCTGCCATTGACCTGGATTTTTACATCTTCTTGTTTGGCCTTTTTTAGTAGAAACAGGACAAGAGCTAAAATGGGAAAACCAATGTTTGTTCCCCAAAATCACAGAGGGAAAATGTCAGGCTGCAGGATGGGAACGGGGGAGCAGAGCAGCAGGAGGCATTGGGGTGGATGGTTGCAGCATCAACAGAGGGTTTTTTATAGCAACCAGACAAAATGTAAATGATGTATCCACTTGCAGGAGCATCTAATCACATTTCATATGGAGCTTGGATGATTGCTTATCACCTCCTTAGGGGTAATCTGCATAAGGAGACACAACTAGATGGCTTTTCACCCTCCCCACCCACCCCCCTCAGAGAAAGGGAGAAATCTAAAATATGTTGTGCAAGGAACTAAATGGGTTCTTATCACAATGGGCATCCCTTGCTGCTAGGTAAGTCCCAGTCCCCTGGGCACCTCCTGGCACTATCACAGTGTCGTTCACTCTCACAGACCTTGGTGATGCTGAGGAACTGAAGTCTCTGTGAGGTTGAGGAGGCACTGGAGCTCTCTCAAGGGGGTCCATCCTGAAAAAAAAAAAAAAACACACATAAGTTTATGCTTAGGCCACTGATTTTTAGGTTTTTTTTTTCCAGATATAATTTTTTTCAACATTCTTTGAAAGCAGCAGGTATAACCAGAAAAAATATGCTTTGTTTCAGATGTGATGCTGGCTACACTGGACAACACTGTGAAAAAAAGGACTACAGCGTTTTATATGTGGTTCCAGGTCCAGTACGATTTCAGTATGTCTTAATAGCAGCTGTGATTGGAACCATCCAGATTGCTATCATCTGTGTTGTAGTCCTCTGTATTACAAGGTCAGTATCTCTGGTATTTTGGAATAGAGAAAGAAAAGACATCTGGTTTTGGTACTTTGTGCAGTGGTTATACAGTTTTCTGCAGTGATGGTGCTGATCACAAATGCTGTTTAAGTCTCCAACAAACAGAAGGTGTCTGGTCCAACCAGCCAGTGCTGCTTTGTTATGATGACTGATTTTTTACTTCCATCTTAATCAAACTTAGGTAACAACAGTGCCTGCAGCAAATGAAGGTTCCTATTTTGTATTCAGATGCTTGGACAAATATTGTTCGTATAAATAAGGGGAATATAAATACAGCACCTGGATCAACACTTAATAAAACTAATCATATCTCCATCTGGTTTCCTCAGGGGCCCATTCCCTTAGTCCTAATCAAGCAAAGCATACAAACTTTTCAGCCTGTTTGCAGTCCCATTGATTAAATGATTTCATTAGGCTTGTACGCGTGTTCGAAGGTGCCGCACGTGGTGAAGGTCTTCACCAGGTGGTGACACACCAAGCCAGAGATGATTTTTAATTCCTTTGGTGAGGAGAAAAGGGTGATTTGAATGGCTCTGACAGCCCCAGGGAAGTTCACAATGAGAAGGGTAGGTGCAATCCTTCCCCTCCTACACATGCTCCTCCACTTCCCCACTAAGCTGTGTTGCTCTCCCTGGGTAGGTTCTTGGGGTAGGTTCTGATCTCCAGACATTTTCAGGCATCTCTCATAACTCACAAGGTTATATTAATTCAGCTAGCAACACTGATAAATCACTCTTTTAGAAATAAATTTCTTTTTAAAATAGGAAAAAAAAAAAAAATAAAAGCCAGGTACCATAGTTCTGCAGAAAATAAAATCTCTAATATATTTCAGCCCCTATGTTGCACTACCTGGCTGGAAGACAAGTGTAGCGTTTGTTCCTGGGAAAAAAAAACAATAAGAAAAATCATAAATCCTTCTCTGGCCTAAAGGCATAAAGCAAAACCATCTGATGAAAGGTAGCTGCTTTTTTGGCCAAGCTGAGTTCATCGACTCAAGGGTAAATGCTGAAGGAGGCAGTAGATTATGGTGGTTCTCACAGAAGTGATTCAAAGAACCAAAAATGTAGCGTGTAGTAAGAAAAAGAAGATGGTGTGGTAACTGATAATGGAACAAACACTCTGTATCATTCTGTTGGGTGACTGGTTCTGTCACCTTGATGCAGTAGCTCAGAGTCCTTCATGTTGAAGAATGCAGACTCTGCTCTGAGTGATAGGTGCCATAGTGCAAATTACCCACCACGCTGTTCTCCAGCATAGATGGAACCTTTTCCCTCACACTCTGTAACCGAGTTAATTTATGATCTTTTGACTTTTTTTCTGTAATGTGTGTAATTACTTTAGAGCATCCTCCATTCCAGCATAATGATTCAAGATACATTTGCAGAAGTGTACTCTTAAGTGGCCTAAGAGAAATCCATGTGAGAACAGAGCATTGTGGCAGCCTATGCATAAGTAGTTGAGCTTTTGAAGTCAGCCCTTTTGGAGAACTTGACTGTACTGGTTTGAACTCCACACCCTGAACTCTTGAAAGTGATAAAACCACCCTGCCAGGTTGTTCTGAGCAATTCTGGGGCCCTTTTAGGGCCATTGGTGCACAGACACTTTGATCTGTGTTGGTTCCTGCTCCTGCCCCTTCCCCGGGTTCCTGGGCACTTGGTCCTGCCAAAGCTTTTGTGCCACCATTAGCATCTCTGTTGCCACGTAGTGAACCCAGTCAGGGGAGGAATTCAGATGAAACTCAGCCTTGTTTTTAAGTGGCTGAAGTCTTGATGAGGTTGGCTGCCTGGCTACTCATTGGCAGTGCCAGCAATGGGAGTAAGCAGCTGGGGTGGAGGAGTTGTGTATCAGAGACCAAGAGGTACAGAGGGAAGGAGGTGGAGCAGTGAGGCACAGTCCCTACAGCCAAGGACTTTCATCTTAGGTAAATAACACAGGTATGGCTTAGTGTCATAACGATTCTCAGCAGTTTTCTTTACAGCTTTGCATTTTTAGTGCTTCCCTAATGTCTAGTCACAGCAGCTTATTTATGTGAAGAAATAACTTGATTAAAAATGAATGCATAATGTGTTTTACCTGCTATGAATCACATTGTGAGTAACTCAAGCTTGGGAACAAGCTTCAATGGAAGGAGGGCAGGAAGCCTGTGCTCCAGTACCTAGTTTACATTGATATAACTGCTGTGTTCATAAATGAATGCATCCCACACACGGAGCACTACAAAGAACTTTTGATTAAAGACTTAAGGACTGAGGAAAAGCTGTCACTCACTTTTAGCAGATGATTAAGTCTAAAAAATTGGTTAAATGCCAACGCCCCTTTTAGGAAACCCAGGTGCACGTCAAACAGAACCTACCTGCAGATGCAGTGGCATTGCCTTTAAGTTGTTGTGATGTCAGTGCTTGGCCTTGGGGCCCTCCCAGGCTTCCATCAATTGGTAGCATAGCTTATTATGCAATTAAACCATAGGCATTTTTGGTTAAAAGGTGCTTTTTCATCATCTGAATATGAATAAGCTGTACATTTGAGTCGATTTCTCTCAGCCTTGACCTCAGTGACTGTATAGATGGTGCCAGTTTTGGGTGAGTGCCTGTGAGAGGCTCATCTCCTTGCTCCCAGCTCTGGAGCAGCTGGTATCCAGCATTCTTCAGGAACACATGGCTTCATCCCTTGGGATTTTTGACCATCCTGGTCATCCCCCAGCCACCCAATATCAATAATTTTTACAAAACCAGTCTGGGTTGTGCCCGCTGTGGCTTTCCATGCCTGGCTCCCCAGCCCTGCTCCACACAGCTGAGCTCTGGGGCAAAGCAGGGCTGCACTTTCTAGTGTAAATCCTCATCCTTTGGAGCACAGGAGGAACCTCTGGTAGCTTGGTCATCCCGTGCTGTCCCAGCGTGTCAAGGTGCTGGTGCTGTCTCCGTGGAGCTCTGTGAAGTCCCTCTGTGCCTGTCAGTGGGCACAGGGCACGGGGAGCAGGGAATGGGCCCCGTGTTTGCTGACAGCAGCTCCCTGACTCACTCCTGATGTCAGATCACCTTTTTAGGAACACTCAGTGAATAATGAGTTTGTCAGGAGCTTGCAAAGCCCTTAAAGTCTGCAGTGGTTTCATAACAAGAGCTCTGCTGTGACCTCTGAGAGCACTGGAGACGCAGGCTGGGTTTTCCTGGAGTAATGATCACAGTCTGCTTTCCTGCTTCCAAGAAAGGAACGAGGTGAAATCTAGCACACAGCCATACAGCTTCTCGTGAGGGGGTGGTCCTGCTGCCTTAAAAGTGAGGCAAGTTGGGACAATCTGACCCATATTTTGTGAGACACTTACATAATTGTATTTCAGCAATTTAAAACGCCTCACAAGTCCTTATGCTCTTGTTTAGCCTTTCAGCTGACATCATAGAACATCACTCCCATTCAACAGGGGGGAAAAAAAGCCTTTTTTGATTTTAAGGGGTCAGTGAAAACTTTTTTCACTCTATTTTGCTGTTAGTTATTTGAGGCAGAGCTGAAGGCAAGTGTTTTGAGCTCTCACTGCACCGAGCTGGTGGGTTCTCCTCGGTGCATAACCCAGAGGGTTTCACAAGGTGCTCTGGAGTGTGGTGGGGCTTTCTGTCATGCCACTCCAGGAGGGTGTTTCAGCCTTTTTTCTGTAGCTGCCCACACAGAGGGCAGGATGAGGCACACCCATGCTAAAAGCTCACACAGAGCCTTAGCTGAAGAAAGAGGACAAACGCATGGCCAGATTAGGAGTAACTTGTTGTTCCTTCTCTCCCAAATGTTAACTAGACCACCCTGGGTAAAGGATCAATTTTATTGCTGCTTGGTTTTCTGTAGCTCACCATTTTCCTCCTGGTGCCACGCATGCAAAAAGTGGGAGCATTTTTAGTGGGTGTTGGTCATTCTGTTGTGGTTCTGCTTGCCCAGCAGTTTCTGCCATAACCCCCTTGGCTTTCAGCTGCTTAGAACTCCCTGTGGCCTCCACCTGGGGCTAAACGTCTCCATGGGAGGAAACCAGAAGCAACCTATTTTCTTTCCTTTGGGGAAAACACTTTGTGGCATCCCTGTAGATGATGCTGCTGCAGGTAAAAGGTTGAAACATTGCTGAGGAGCACCATGAGGTTCTGAGGCAGAATAGATTTGCTTTAGCAGCTGTCCAGAGGAAGATAAGATTTTGGTCGATGGCTTTCCACACTAAGCCAAGCAGCCACGTGAGGAGCACAACGTGGTGCAGGAACCCATCAGTGAAGTAGCAGCTCACTAATGAGCTGAGCATGGAGCATTTCCATGGAGACTGATAGGAACTGTGGATGCTTAGATGCTTCAAAAGGCAGCCCCTGCCTCCACTTTGTAAATATTCCACAGAGCTGGGCCGCCGAGCAGGTGAGCGTGAGCCCATCCGAAATCTCCCACCGGCGCCTCACTGAAGGTCAGTCTGTTATTGAGAGGTGAGAGGTGAGGTGCAGCTGGGGCTGTTGCAGCACAGCGGAGTCACCACCGCTCACCAGTCAGGAGTAGGAATCTTAAACTTTCTCATGCCACATTTACCTTTCTGGTACATTTTGTGGGGTTTGTGGGTGGTTTTTTTTTGTGGTCCCGTTGCCATTAGCCAGCCCATTTCATTTCATTTCATTGGAGAGGTGCTGAGGGCAGGAGGACACGTTGTTAAGAGCCGTGTATTCTCACAACTCTCTTTTCCAGGAAATGTCCCAGGAGCAACAGAATCCACAGACAGAAGCAAAACACAGGGCACTACAGTTCAGACAACACGACAAGAGCCTCGACAAGGTTAATTTAAAGAGCGCATGTTTCCACAATGGCAAAACTAACTGCAGAGAGCTTGGACTACAAAATACAGTATTATAGACAAAAGATTAAGACAAGATCTACACATGTTGCCTTGCATTTGTGGTAATCTACACCAATGAGAACATGTACTACAGCTATATTTGATTATGTATGGATATATTTGAAATAGTATACATTGTCTTGATGTTTTTCTGTAATGTAAATAAACTATTTATATCACACAATATAGTTTTTTCTTTTTCATGTATTTGTTATATATAATAAATACTCAGTGATGAGAAAAAAATTGCCTTTCTTAAATTTGCTGTATCTCATAGCTGTGTATAGTCTTGGGATATTGTGTATGGACACTAACAAATCTCTTTTTTTTTTTTTCTTTTTCCAGTTCTAGTGGCAATTTTGAGTCTACTGAACTCAGTAGTAGGGTTTTGAGTTGGTCCAAGATCAGCGACAATTATGGATGTGGGAAAGGTGAAGAATAATTTAACCTACATTGAGGAGGGATAAAATATTTCAGATGCGGAGTCAACTACATTTCATCAGCCTTCTTCTCCCATGCCATCTATCTTGACTCTCCCATAGCTTAGGAAGCCTTTGCCTTCTAAATTAAATCCTAACTGAAGGGGAAATGGAAATTCTTGGTAGCCGCCATGAGAGCGTCGGGGGTAATGTTTTGATTTGGGAGGGAATTGGGTGTCTGTCAAGGTGAACCCTACAAGAACACTTTGCAGGATCTCCAACTCTGGTCACCGGAGTGAGTGAAAATTGCTTCTTGCCGTTGATTGAAAATTATTAGGTTAAAAAAGTTAATAACATAATAACAGCTGAAATGCCAGCACCATTTGTACCTCATGAACATGCTGATATAAATTATTTTTTCAAAGAGAAGGTGAAAACCACTCAGAAAATACCTTATGAATAACTTTATGGGTGACCCTGCTCCATTAAAAGTAATGAACTCAAATGTTGGCTATACCTCAGGAAAATAAGGGCATGTGCTTTGTCACATCCACATGATGGACAAGATGCAAAGTTATTTCCACGGTAGCTGAAACTCTCCAAATATAATATAAGCTTCTTTCAAGAAGCTTATATTACTCTAGTTTGTGGTATGAATTTTAAAGACGGCAGAGGGAGACTGAAGGGCAGAGTGTGGTAACTTTCCTCCTGCTGGATAACATCCTCTCCACCCATTGACTACCAGAGTGCTCAGTAACACGGCTGAACTCAAAACCCCTTGTAGCAGTGCTCATTGTGCTGCTCCCTTCCAAAGAGACTTTGCCTAGGCAGAACGTGCCCGTGACAAGAGCTAGGAGTATTACTCACTGTCATCATCATGTGAGAAATTCTGTTTGGGTCAGAATCAGCTCTGGGGTTACCTGGGATGGTGCCTCATGGGTGTGTTTCCATTTCCTGCTTCAGCATCGGTCTGATCCCTCACAACAGTCACCACCAACCCCACTGGTGACAGCCCACCCAATGTGGCCTTCAGACATGGGTGAAGCAATACTTCTACTCTAACGTGGCTTTTGGTCTCCCCACCCCGCCCCACCCCAGCCTGCTTTAAAGTGAATCCATTGCATGATGTTCACACAAATGGTCTCAGTTTTTGTCTTGTTCTGGGTTTCTTGGCTTTTCAAAGGTAATAAAAGGTGATTGGCAAGAGATGCTTCCAGGCCCCTGGTCTGTGCTGATTGACGGGAGCGGGAGTGCGGTGCTCTGGCAGGCAGCAGGGCAGGCGCTGGCAAGGGGCAGCTCTCCAGCCCCACAGGGACCCTCTGCTCCCCGTGCCGTGGGCTGGGGCGAGGCAGGGGGGGCAGGGGGAGCAGGGCCCTGGGCCTGGTCCTCACCCTCGCCCCCAGCTCTCCCATCCACCGGGCTCCCTTTGCGGCTGGCAGAGCGGTGGTGCGGGGCAGGAGTGTGCAGCAGAGAGGCAGCGAGCAGCCCTGATCCTGGCTGTGGGACCAGGGGAGCTTTCCCTGCTCAGAACCACCAAAAGACTCCTCTGGCCCAGCCTCGCTGGTGCTGCCCCTCGCGCACAGGCTCAGCAGGGGTGGCACGACACGGAGAGGACCCCGGCGCAGGGAGACTTTGGAAGCCCTGTTCACTGAACTGCTACCCCAGGGCGTTAGAACACCCCTCTCCAGATCCCTCCAGCAAGCGCCTCTGAGGAGCACTTGGGCATGAGCTGGAGGATTGGGAAGCCAGCTCTACCCTGCAGCCCACCCCCCACGCTTCGTGCTCTCTGAGTGAGGTGCTGGAGGCTAACAAGCGTCGAAACCGCAGATTTTTGAGCCAAATCCAAATGCCAGTCCCCCCACTGGGACTATCAGATCTGGATTGTTTATTTCAGTCACTTACATTAGATACCAAAATCAAATGTTAACACTTACACACCACCATGTAGCTACAGCAATAAACCTAATTTAAAAAAGGCAAGGCTTGGTCTGGCCTAAAATAGCATAGCCCTGCTCAGAAGTGAAAACAGGAGTCCGACACGCTAGCTCTGATCTTCTCAAAGTTATTTGCCTTCCTTTTTTGGTTGCAAAGTTATTTGCCTTGCTTGGCATTTGATCCCAAACCAGCTGGTGCCCACGAGGTGTTCTCAGCAGCATCCCCAGCTGCAGAATCTTTCACCAAGCCTTCACACCTCGGAGAGCAAGGCCAGTTTTTAAGTACCTGCTGCAGACAGCAGGGCAGAGAGGGAAATGTGATTTTTGGTTTTAGTGCACAGAGGGCAGGTCCCATTAGAGCTCTTTGAGCCTTTCAAGCTTAACCTTCAACACACTGAAATGGGCACAAAGTCTGAAAATAACAGTATTGTACGTACAGGGATGGAGATTTCTGCAGAAAACAGTTGGAGAATTTGTACCGAGCTCAGCAGCATGTTTGGAGACGTGGATTTGGGGTTGCTTTTTCCTTCCGAAGAGACTGGAAGGTGCATGTGCATAAAGCCATACACTGGTCAGAACTTGAGATGTGGAAGTCTTCGTGCAGTGTAAGCTGGCACAATGAAGGGAGGTGGGCTGGGGACAGAAGCACCTGCCCAGGTGAAGCCCTGGCCACAGGGATGTTGCCACACACGGAGGCAGAGCCCAGCTCCTCCATCCAGAGCCAGGTGGAGGGGTGCTGATGTGCTGCCACGTCTCTGCTCCCCACACCACTCTTACACCAGCAAGAGCAAGGCCCCTTTATTAATATTTCATTTATTTCAGCTGTTTCACTGGCTTTTTCTTTTTGTCATGGCACTGTGGCATCTGTAAATAACCTCAAACACCAGCACACTCTTACTTTAAAAACCACACACAACAACCTAGAGGTACAAAACCCCTGGTGACCGAGTGACACCACGACTGCTTAGTGGCAACACAAACCACCAGTGTCCCAACAGCCCAAGGCCACTTGCAGACCTGGTGGTTGTTTTATTGAAACCTAAAAATAAGTAAAAAAATAGGACTGTTGGCACACCCATTCCTCAAGGCTTTTCTTTTCAGCCTATCACATTTTTGGAGCCAGAAGCAACATGCTTATTTTGAATGTGATGCATTTAACACAACGGCACCCTGACCTAGGTCTTCAAAATGAAGTCAGGCACAGGGAACTTACCTGCCATCCCTAGACTAGGACGGTCAACGCCTTGGTGCCTTCAGATGCAGGTGAACAAGTCCACCGTGCAGGTTCCATACCCCTGACTGCAGTGGGTGGGTGCCACTTGACTCTCACCACCTCCCATCCCAAACGCAGGACAGGCACAGCTTCCACACCTTTCCTTCGTGATGCTCTTCCCTAAAATAAAATCTGATCAGCTGTTCCTTATTATTCCCTTTTATCCATCGTTTACAGAACATTATCATTACAAAAATATTATAATTAATAAAGGAAGGCTGGATAGTCTCTTCTAGTTGCTAGCCCCCCTCGCTTGCCTCTGCACACTGAGGAGCCGTAATTGCCTGAAATGAAAAGCCACTGGGACAGTTTTTCCCTGCTGCTGTAGCCAGCAGGGTCTCACCTCCCCGGGCAGCTCCCAGCTCAGGTTTGCAGCAGGTTGGTGGGTTCCAGCCTAGTGCTGAAGAGGGGGGGTGTATGTCCCACATGCAGGTTAACCGAGGGGGTGGGCTGGCGTGGGCGACGTGTAGCGCTGCCTCCCGTTTTCCAGAAGCAGCTCTCAAAAAGCCTCATCTTCAAAGAGCTCTCTAAAGCTTCTTTGAAAGCAAAATGATTAAAGGCTATCTTCCCTCTCATCCAACATCAGACGCATCTCACGCTGCAGCCCTGCTCTCACCCCTGATTATGCATGCAGCTTCTACGCAGCTCCCGCTTCTGCGGCGGGGTGGAACTTACAGCCCCCAATTAAAAGCAAAGTTCATCACCACACATCAAAGTGGGCACCGTGCCTCGGCCAGGCCTGTCTTTTATTTATAGGTATGTGGGCAGGCCGGGGAGGGGGTTGGTTGTGAGGTATCACCAACAGACATCAGCCCCCGCGGGTTTTGCAGGGCAAGCTGGGGGTGGGAGCGCCCGTGGCTGGTGGGGCTGGTGGGGCTTTTCCCTCCAGAATAAGCAGTAACCTTCACTGGGCTTCAAGGTAGATGGAGATACGTTGCCCATTACGAATAGATCTTTACAGTCATTTTATTATTAATAATAATTAATCTGCAGTTCTGGTCTGGATGGGGCACAACCTGTCGAATTGTGCTCTGTTTCCCATGGGAGCCAAAAGTCTCATTTTTTTGCCCGCACGCAGGGGGCAGGTGGGACCCTGCCAGTGGCACCAAAGCAGCCCCTGCCAGCACCCACGGGCAGGAGGGACAGGCACATCCAGCTCCTACCCTCACCAGCCTTTAGGCTGATGCTTTTCATATTAGGTGGGCTTAATTTAGTTTAGTTTCAGTTTAATTAACAGTTTTGTCACAGCAGGAGGGCTGTTGAAAACAAAGTTGCTTTTTTTCTTTAAACGATAAAAAAAAAGCAGGATTTTTCTCAACTTTTCCCTTTTTTTTTTTTGTTATATTGCACGTTAAGCCACAGAGCAGGAAAATATTCCGCAGTTTAACGCAGCAGTTACCAAGCTGCACAATAAAATCCCACGTGAGAAATCTGCTCTATAATGCTAACTAGGTGGCATCAGCCACAGCTTTGCAGATAAACCATAAGACCTGTTTTGCTCAGCTTGGGAAGAGCAGACCAACAGGTAGAACTCTTGATCCCAGTCCCTCTCCCGTTTGAGTTTCCATGGGCTGTGGAATCCATCACCCCGTGTGGCTGTTCCTCACCAGGGCCGAGGGGGACAGGAGTGGGGTTTCATGGGCTGCTCTGGTGCCTGGAGCACCTCCTCCCCCTCCTTCCTCACTGACCTCAGTGTCTGCAGAGTTGTTTCTCTCACACCTTCTCACTCCCCTCTCCAGCTCCAATTGCTGTTGCACAGTATCTTCATCCCTTTCTTAGGCAGGTTATCACAGAGGTGCTACCACCGTCACCAGTGGGCTCAGCCTTGGCCAGCAGTGGGTCCATTCTGGAGCCAGCTGGCATTGGCTCCATCTGACACAGGGGAAGCTTCTAGCAGCTCCTCACAGAACCCCCCCCTGTAGCCCCCACCCGCTACCAAAACCTTGCCACACAAACCCAGTACACTTGCCATGAGAGAAGCTTGAAAAGGGGTTTGCTTTACCTGGGGTCACTCAGGTTGCTCAGTGTAATTATTTAGGGTAAAATCTGGGTTCTCAATGCCAGTGCACATGACAGACCATCACCCCGGCCAGGAAAGAGGGGCAGCAGCAGGTTTTACAGCTAGGAGCTTTCAGCAGAACAGGGCTGAGCTGAGAGGTGAGGAAGAGCCATTTAATGTGACCTGAATTAGCAGCTATAGATAGTGCTTCCTGCATGTTTTACATTTTCAAATAAAAAGGATCTTCTTGTTTAATGGTTAATAAAAATGATTAGTGCTCCCAGGGCACGGATCCTGACAGATGCAGACTGTGCTGGAGGGACCAGCTACACGACACAAGAGAAGATGAAACCAATTTTTTTTTTCCTTTCCTGTGGAGTACATCTCTACCAGAATTTGCAAGTTAATTTGCAATATAATTATATGTTGCTTCTGTCACAGAAGCACAGCACGTGTGATGGGCCAGC
>NW_008580921.1:0-21629 GCF_000691845.1 Merops nubicus | reverse complement strand
CCACCCCCCAGCCACTGCCACTGGCAGCCTGCACAGCCCAGCAAACACTTCTGCAGGGAAGAAAAACCAACAGCTAAAAGGTTGTGTGTCTGTATATATAATCTCTATATACACACACACAATTTAGATGTACATATATATTCATATGTACATAGATATATCCATATATCCATATGAATGTATTCTATATACACTGTCATGTAACACAGCCATATAATAAATACACATGTATAATTAAAATCTATCATTTTAATATATATGTATATATATTTGTGTGATGGATGCTGCACAGCAGAGCAAGCAGATTGCCTTGGAGCACGTGCTGCTTTAAAACCATCCAGGTTAACTGGCCAGAACAGCTTTGCCCTGCCCAGCTTCCCCTGTGCAGCACCCAGCATCACCACCTTCCTAAGATAAAAAAAAAATCCCAAACCTGCCATGCCAGCCTCTTAGCACTCTGACAGCTGAGTTGACTTTTTCTTTTTTTTTTTTTTTTAATAGATATTATTTTTTATTTTCATGGCATGCCATGAAAACCATAATCGGTCAGTAATAGTTTTCTAAGAAATAAAGTCTATGAAAATAATTGTTAGAAACAAGCAGCTATAGCAAATGCTTGCTGAGTGGTTGCCATAGTGCAGGAGCACAATTTGAGATTTAATATCATTACTAATGATATTTACTTGGCCTGCAGGAGAGAGTGAGACTTGTGCTCCCTAAATGTCATTTGCCTGCTAACATGTCAGTGATCAGGCTCAGCCCCAGGAAGGGACTTGCTGTCACCCAGGGTACTGTTGCCCACAGGACAGTGATGCTGCTGGTGTCTCCCACCCTGAGGAGCCCACATTTGGCAGGTATATGCCCCCCCAAAGAGCCCTCCCACATGTGGCCACAGTGCTGGGGCTCAGCTCCTTCCTGGCACCCACGGGGCAGCAGTGCCCAGCACCCAAAACAAGCCCCAGCCTTCTATTTACTGCTTTTCTGGGGGGAGGCTGAGTTATACAGAGGGAATTGAGGCTTCGGCTCCCGTTGGGCTGCTCCACGGGAGGGGGAGACATATTGCACTGCTGTAAAGTGAGCCATTTAGTTTATTAAACGCCGTTGAGGGTGCCCTGAGGTCTCGGCACATGTGGGACCATCACGGCAGAGTCGTTATTGTTATGGTTCTTATTAGTCATAGTCATTTTCCCAGCGATACGTCTCACGTCCAGATGTCTTCCCATCCATCTCTGAGATTTTGCAGTGCTGGTGCAAAACTGGGATGAACAAGGACTGCTCCAAGTCCTGCCTCACGTGGAACAGGAGCAGAGCAGTCGTGCAAAAATAAACACTTTTTTTTTTTAAATTAAAAGGCAAAAGAAAGAAAGGGTCATAGTTGGCTAAAAATGAATTGCGCAGTGCATAAATGAGACAACAGATTAGAGAAGAGAACATTTTAGTTTAAGTGTTCCATCATTATTAATTCATTTGATGCTCTTTAGGATAATACCAATCATTTGGAATTCATTTGGTGTTTATGTGGATGTCGTCTCAACTCCTGCAGAAATTCCAAAGTAATTCAGCATTAATGTGCTATTAAAAATTGTTATCAGCCACTACCTTCATTACTTCACCAGCACAGACTATGCCGCCTTCTCTCATTCTCTAAATTCAAATTTCAGAGTTTATTTTGTTTTTATCTCTATTAGGGTTTTAAAATGTAATGCTTCTATTTAAAAATTCTCCTTATGCTCCACAAGCACTGTCTTTTTTTTTTTTTGATGGCATCAAAACTATGCAAATAAAGGAGGGTGTTAATGGTGATTTCTCATTATGTTACTGGCATTTGACTGAAAATCAACCAAAGAGGTTTCAGCTTATCAGTTACACAAGTGAAGTTATCAAGCTGGTATTTCTGTTCCCAGCAGATGACACCAAACCAAATCTGTATGAAATACCATCTGTACCATGTGGGGTTCTTTCTTTTGGGGCACTGTAGCTGCCCCTGAGTCAGGTGGGGGTGGGATGCAGCTGCCACAGCCCCCCCCAGGGTTGGAGGGGACTCACAGGGGACCAAAAGGGCCAAGCTGCCACTGATGCCCCTTTTCTGGAGCCACCCCCTTGGTGGAGCTTCCTTCAGCTTCTAGCTGGGGAATGCACTAATGGAGAGTGTGGGTCCAAACGCTGGCAACAGAGGAGAAAAGGATGCACTTGGAAGCAACATTTAAAAAGAAAAAAAATAAAAACAGCCCTGGGAGATTAAATGCAAAAACCTTGCAGCAGAAGAGCATTAATTAGGTTTTATAGTCAAGGACTAGAAGATTAGAAAATGCCAGGTAGCTGGGAAAAGAAAAAAAAAAAAAAAGTAAAGCAAACACAAAGGCTGGGTTCAGTTCCTGGCTGTGCCTGTCTGGTTGTGTGCTGTGATTTCATGAACCTGTACCAGTCTTCTCCTGGCCACCTGCTTCTTCTGGACCACAGGACAGCAGCATACAGGGGCAGAGTGGAGTTTGTGCTTGGCCACACTCAGCCTGGCATCTACAACTGGAGGGCTTGACCATGCATGTGTGTGAGCAAGGGTACAGGGGCTGGGCATTATTCAGGGTCCTTTAGCCAGAGAAAGTGCAGAATTCAACACAGGGTTTCCCCCAGTCACTTCAAAGAGAAAGGAGGGATGAAGTCCCTCAGGTGACCTGTGAAGTGGGAGCCCCTCAGCAGGGTCAGGTGTGCTCAGGTAGCAGGGTGGGACATGGGAAGCAGCATGGGCTGGTCACACCAGGGCTGACACATAAATACCACTGACTGGGGGTGGGGAAAGCGTCAGCACCAACCTAGCTCCTGTCCAGGGAGATGCCACCACTGTCCCCTGGCACTGCCAGGCCCTGGCTGGGGCTGAGCATCTTCTGCCACTCGCACCGACCACAGAGCACAGCTTTACGTGGAGAATAAAGCTCATTCCAGAGGAATTTTCCACTTCATAAAAATCCTGGGAAGAATATGAATACTTGTAGGTTAAAGGAACCTGGCAGCTCTTACTTGTCTGTCATGTCTTTAAGGATTGCCATTAAGTCATAAATGTGACAAAGATTAAAGAGTTTATTAATGTTATTAGAGAGTTGAGATAAAATGCTGTGCCTTGCAGGGTCTCTCTCCCTCTCTCACTATTTAATGAAAACATTTTCATCACTTTCTGAATCTATTATACCAAATATTCATTTCAAGAGTCCTAAGATGATTTTATTTTAATTAGAAAAGATGTAGCAACCACCTGAAAGTAAAATGGTTAATATACCTTGCTGGGGTTTCCCCTCTCCCCACTGCCAGCCAATGAGCTGTGCCGTGGTGGCACAGTGAGCCCAGGGTGGCCCAAGGTGCCCACAGAAGCTTTATGGCATGGCAGGACCATCACACCAGTCCCTCCTGGAGACCCCAAGAGCCAGCAGCACCTCAAGCCAGGCCTTGCCAATGGCTCCGTGCACTTCCAAAAGCCACCACGTTAGCCAAGGCTAATGGGAGATGAGAGCTGCTGCACCCACGGGCTGGGCTGGGGTGGCTACGTCCTGGGGAGCAAGAGAGATGGGAGGAGAAGAGAAGAGAAGAGAAGAGAAGAGAAGAGAAGAGAAGAGAAGAGAAGAGAAGAGAAGAGAAGAGAAGAGAAGAGAAGAGAAGAGAAGAGAAGAGAAGAGAAGAGAAGAGAAGAGAAGAGAAGAGAAGAGAAGAGAAGAGAAGAGAAGAGAAGAGAAGAGAAGAGAAGAGAAGAGAAGAGAAGAGAAGAGAAGAGAAGAGAAGAGAAGAGAAGAGAAGAGAAGAGAAGAGAAGAGAAGAGAAGAGAAGAGAAGAGAAGAGAAGAGAAGAGAAGAGAAGAGAAGAGAAGAGAAGAGAAGAGAAGAGAAGAGAAGAGAAGAGAAGAGAAGAGAAGAGAAGAGAAGAGAAGAGAAGAGAAGAGAAGAGAAGAGAAGAGAAGAGAAGAGAAGAGAAGAGAAGAGAAGAGAAGAGAAGAGAAGAGAAGAGAAGAGAAGAGAAGAGAAGAGAAGAGAAGAGAAGAGAAGAGAAGAGAAGAGAAGAGAAGAGAAGAGAAGAGAAGAGAAGAGAAGAGAAGAGAAGAGAAGAGAAGAGAAGAGAGAAAAAGGTTGAGTTTTGTTATGGCCTAAGAAAGGAGCATTATCCTCTGCTAATCTATAACAATTATTCACGAAACCAGAAGAAATTAAGCTGCCAAAGTCCTTTCCTGTTGTGGCTGCTTTGACTTGGGTGGGCACTACTACACCATGGCTGAGTTTTAATCCACATTTAGAGCACCTCCAGTCTTTGATGATGAAGACCAAAAATCAGCCACTTTCAAGCAGCAACATTTTTCTTTGTGAACCTTCCCTTCCAGCTCATGGCTTTCTAACAGTATTTGAAAGGTAAGAAGTTTCACTCTTTCTTTTAAACTTTCCAACTAACCCGATTTAATTTGTTAATTTATTCTGTAACATGATTTACTGTTAATTTATTTTGCTGAGTAAGACATCCCAGTTTTAAGTTCCAATTAATTAAAGGGGAGGGCTTAATGTTTTTTTGCTACGCAATATCTTCATGCCACATTGTATTCCACTTTAACATGGCACTGAAGCATTTCCAAAGTTTTTTGCCATTAACTAATATAAATCCATATATCTGAAAATTAATTTCAGGCACACAAAGGACTCTTTGTAAATGCACCTTTAAGAGGGGAATATTGGCTATTACAATCATCACTTGTTGCTTAGCAACAGCCATAGCATCACTTATGGTAGGTTTATCCTAAACAGCAATGTAAACCCCAGGGACTTGGCTACCCACCCTGTGGCATCCTTCCCTGCAAGTGCTGCTCAGGCCTGGGTTAAAAGACCCAAACTTTGCTAATTTTTTTCCTCTGTTTTTTGTTTGGTTGGTTTGGGTTGGGTTTTTTTTTGGACTAATATCTGCTTTTCGGGATCTTAAAAACAATTAAAGAATCCTCAGCCATGAAAATAAATTTAAGCAGCAATCCAAAGCTTGGTGGCCCATTCTGACCGTGATGGCATCTCCAACACAAGCCACCGTGGGCACAACAGCCTGCCCAGGTTGTGGCTCCTCTCCTGCTGACTCAGCGTTCTGCACCCAAGACTTCTGAAAAATTCACGCGTCGTTTGCTGCGATCAACTCCAGACTAGAAGAGGGAAATCAGGTTGTATTGAGACTGTCCTGAGGGTATCCCGAGGCTGTTCTAGTCCTCCTGAAGGCTGGGGAAGCCCCTACAGCCCGAAGCTGTCAACTCTCATCTCTATTCTTGCGGCTAGAGGCCCTCTGCAGTGGTGGATAGATGCCCATGTCCTCCTGCCCGGCCACATCTCCGTGCCTCCTCCAGCCTCTCCTCTCAGCACGCTGCCTGCCAAGCAGCCCTCGACGTGCTGCTCCTGCCTGCCCTTCACCACTGGTGGGTGCCAGCCAGCTGCTGCCCTTGGCCAATAAAGCAGCAAGTAAATATTCTAACAGCATCCATCAGCCTGCCTTTGATGGCCCATGGAGAGGGGCCCGCAGGCTCAGGCCCAGGTTTTAAAGCCATTATGCTGTATCTGCAGGCACAGCTAGTTCACAAAAGATGAATGCAGGGTTTGCAATCAAGGAAAAATTAGCATCTCAGCCAGCAGAGAGGGTGCACATGCGAGCCAGCCAGCACTGCCAGCAACCTTGATTCTGTTTTTGGCAAAGCTGGCTGGCTTGGCAAACACAATGGTAATGAGATAAACTCAAATACCAGTCAACAGGGCTGCTCTTTGAAGTAATTATCCTCCAGGGCAACAAGGAACACGATGAAAAGGGTTTTAGAGACCTGATGTGGATGCACAGGGACCATAATTTGCATTTCTGAAGTCAGCTCTTGCTCGGTTTGCGAGGCTCAGGTGAGCTGATGCCAAGCAGGGCGAGGAGCTGGGCAAGGAGCAGCTCCACCAGCAGTGCTGATGCTAAACCTCTACTGCTCCTGAGAAATGCCCATCAGGGGGGCCACAACCTACTGGTGTCCTGACCCACAGACAGAGGCTTCATTGCAAACACTTAACTTTCAAAAATACCCATCAACGGGTTAGAGCAGTGGAGTAGAGACAAGGTGAAGGATTAAATAACACACTGTCAAATCTTGTAGTCAGTAACTACAGGGGAGCACCGGGTGGGATGTCATCTGGTGGGCTCCACAACGCTATGCACACAGGAGAAGAAACCAAAGGCAAGGCAAGAACAGCAATATGTGGCACAACACGCTCCCTTGGGTCATGTGTGACTAATGGGGTAAGCTGCTGGCAGTCTCCTGTTGGGACACTTGACTCTGATCTAAATTGGAGGTCTCAAACAAAATTCAAAGCAACAACATAAGAGCTGGCACCACGAACCCCCAGCACTGGAGGAAAGCTGAAAAGCTTAATTGAAAGCTTTCAATTAGGGATTGAATGGGATGGAGAGCAGAATGATCCCCTCATAACCCATGAAACAGCAGTGAAGGACCTGTTAAGCCAGTTGGACACCCACAAGTCTATAGGCCCAGATGGGATCCACCTGAGAGTGCTGAGGGAGCTGGCGGAGGAAGTTGCCAACCCTCTCTCCATCATTTACCAGCAGTCCTGGTTAATGGGGGAGGTCCTGGATGGCTGAAGACTTGTCAATGTGATGTCCATCTACAAGAAGGGCAGGAAGGAGGATCTGGGGAACTAATCTGGGAACCTGTCAGCCTGACCTTGGTACTGGGGAAGATTATGAAATGGTTCATCTTGGGGGAAATCATGCAGCAAGTGCAGTACACCAGGGGATGGGGTTCAGCCAACACGGGTTCATGAAGGGCAAGTCCTGTTTGACCAACCTGATCTCCTTCTATGATCAGGTGACCCTTCTAGTGGAGGAGGGAAAAGTGGTGGATGTTGTTCACCTGGACTTCAGGAAGGCATTTGACACCGTTCCCCACAGCATCCTGCTGGAGAAGCTGGCGGCTCACGCCAATGTGGACTCTTGGCTGGGTTAGAAACTGGGTGGATGGCTGAGCACAGAGAGTTGTGGTGAAGGGAGTTAAATCCAGCTGGTGTCCAGTCGCTAGCGGTGTCCCTCAGGGCTCCATTTTGGGACATTTTTAAATGTCTTTACCAGTGACCTGCACCCTCAGTAAATTTGCAGCTGACATGAAATTAAGTGTGAGTGTCCATCTGCTGGAGGGTAGGAAGGCTCTGCAGAGGGATCTGGACAAGCTGGAGCAATGGGCTGAGGTCAGTTGTATGAGGTTTAACAAGGCCACGTGCCAGGTCAGCAGGCACTTGGGGCAACGCTCCAGGCTTGGGGAGGAGTGGCTGGAAACTGCCTGGTGGAAAAGGACCTGGGGGTGTTGGTGGACAGTGACTGAACATGAGCCAGCGTGTGCCCAGATGGCCAAGAAGGCAAATGGCATCTTGGCATCTATCAAAAATGGTGTGACCAGGAGTAGGGAGGTGATGGTGCCCCTGGACTTGGCACTCACGAGACTTCACCTTGAGTCCTGGGTCCAGGTTTGGGCACCACAGGATAAGAAGGACATGGAGGTGCTGGAACAGGTCCAGAGAAGGGCAACGAGGCTGGAAAATACGGCTTAGGAAGACCATCTGAGGGAACTGGGGTTGTTTAGCCTAGAGAAGAGGAGATGAGACGAGACCTTATTGCTCTCTACAACTACCTAATTGGAGGTTGTAGTGAGGCTGGTGTTGGTCTGTTCTCCCAGATTACTGATGATAGGACGAGGTGAAATGGCATCAAGTTGTGCCAGGGAAGATTTCAATTAGATATTAGGAAGAATTTCTTCACTGAGGAAGTGGTTAGGCACTGGAACAGGCTGCCCAGGGAGGTGGTGGAGTCATCATCCCTGGAGGGGTTCAAAAAATGAGTGGATGTGGCACTTGAGGCTATGGTCTAGTGATTAGGGAGATGTTGGGAGGAAGGTCAGACTTGATGATCCTGGAGGTCCTTTCCAACCATAGTGATTCTATGATTCTATAATGCACCATGATGAGCAGGTTTCATTTAGAGGCCCAGGGTTAAAGCTGCACCACCTCTTGCCCACTGCTTGGTGACCCTGTCCCTGCTCACAGTCTGGAGAAGGAGAAGGGAAGGAACTGCCCAATTCTGCTATATAACTGCCCAATAACTGCTCAAACTTAGACATTTGTCCTTGTCTTACCCACAGCAGACTTTATTTTTACTGGGAGGTGGCAAAAGGTAGAGCAGTGAGGACAAACGGAGGCAGCAGGACCATGAGCAGTGTGGTGGAACAGTGGAGTCCTGGCCATAGGATGCTTTAGCTTTCCCAGCATCAGCCCTGCCCTCTGCCCTGCCCTGCCACCACCAGGCTTTTGGTGAAGGAGATGCAGGCAGAGAACAAGACCTGAAGTCCGGATGCATTTCTCCAAGTCCCTCAAAAAAAAACCCAACCACATTTCAAAGAAAGATGGTGCAGGAACACCTTGTGGGGCAAGTCCACAGCTCCTGCCCAGGTTGGGTCTCTGCAGATTGGTGGTTTGGGACAGAAAAGCTCTATTCTAGGCAAAAACCCCACGTTTCCCTCTGCACAGCAAATAGTCCCCAGTAGTACAGAGCCAACCAAGGTGAAAATGTTGATTACAAAGGAGAATTGTAAGAGAGGAGAGCCTGAACCCAGAACAAAATGTAAAACAGGGGAAACAAATGTAAAAAGCTCTATAAAAGTTTTAATGGAACCTTTCAGATGTGGAGTGGCATTTTACTGTGATGTTTTAAATTATTTCTTTTTTTTTCTTCTTAGCTTTTAGGCAGACCATTAATCTGAGGGATTCTTTCCAGCAGAGGAGTAAGGCTTCAAAGCAGGCATCTACCAGATGGCTGCTGGTGGGCAAAGTGCAGCTGGGGTTGAAGAAGTCAGGGTCCTGGGCTTTGCAGTGAGGGGAGCTCCAGCCCAGGAGCATGAGCTCCCAGATGTCACTGAGACCCACCAGCACCTCATCCCATGAGAGCTTTGCTGCTGGTTTGGCAGGGGACAGCACGTGGGGCAGCTTTGGTGTGGAGGGATGAAGAGCCAGCACAAAATGGAGCGTGTACCTCTGCTGCTTACAAATACAGGTGGGGCAGCCCTAGCTAGAAACTTCTCCCATATGTCAATTTTGAATGCCAAGGACCTCCTTTCAGGACGTGACTCCAGCCTATGCATTTCCAACACCTTAAGTCTCAAACTGTGTGCTTAAATATCTCTGGCCTGTTGCTGACCTTTCTGAAGCCCAGGAACAGTCGTTTCTTCTTGCTGATGCAGATGCAGGAAATTCTTAACGAAATCCTAACTGAGAGCCAGGAAAGAAGATAAGGAGGCTAATCCTCCAGCCCATCAGACTCTCAGGCTGCAGGTCGAGCCTGACCAGCTCAGCAGTTTGCTCACCTCATGCTGACAGTGCCAGCGTGTGCTTCTCCAGGGCTGGGGAGGAGCGTCCCAGCTTGCCAAAGAGGGAAAGGTTTTGCTGCTCCTCACTCCCTTACTGACATTTGTGGTGTGTGAAACCAGTCTCTAGATGATGCTCCCTTCACAAAAGACCTTGAAGAAGTCTGTGGAAAATAGTAGAAGAGACACTATGTGGTTCAGGTGGTGGGGTTTGTGTGTATTTGTTAGGTTTTGGCACCATACAGCCCCCTCCTCCTCAAAATCCAAATTCTCCCTGGAAAGATGGGAGGCTACTCAGCCAGGAATAGCAATGTCCAAGTTAACTAATGAGGGTAAAAAGGTTCAAATTCAGTAGCACCATATATGCAAAAAGTATCAATTCTGCTGCCTTCAGAGACTCTGGTTAAAAGGAAATCAAAGAAAGGAAAAAAAATCAAAGTAATTTCATCTCGAATACTGTAGTACCACGTTCATCTGAATTTGGCCTGTTTTCTCAGGAAGGGGTCTGGGAAATCAGTACCAAAAGAAGAAAAACTTGGGAAAAAGCAATGCCAGGCAATCACTTATTAATGGAACAGCCACAAAGTCATTAAGAGCAGCAACTGCTGCCAAGGGTGCCCCAGTTGCACCAGCTGCTCCGCTCACTAGAGCCCTGCTGGGAGCCCCAATTAGGCTGATGGAGCTCACTGGGCTGGTGGGGGGCAGCCTGCTCTGGCCATTTAGAGGAGCTGGGGCCATGCAGGACTGTCACAATGACAGAGAGCCCACCTAAATTAACCAGAGCGCTGGTGATTGTCACAAAAGCTGCTGAGGGAGGAACCCGTGCAGGAGAACGGCGTGGCTGGGAGGGCAAGTGTGCTCAAGGCTTATCTGGGGTGCTTTTTTTGTAGCCACATACACTGACATCTGTCCCCACCAAAGGCTGGAGGTCTCAAATCACCCCTTTTCTCCTTATTTCACGTACCCTCTGCTCCTGGGTAATTCTCCCTGTGCCTGCAGGCAGCATTAAAACCAGAGATAGCATGAAGAGAGGGAGAAAATTATGAAGCTGGTTGAAAATAACAACAATAAATTAAGGCCCTTGGAGGTTAGTTTTGTCCCCTTGGCTTTCAGGCTTGCGTAGGACCACACTTACCAAGTCTACTCATCACCACAAGAGACCTGCGGTCTCTGCAAACACCAGTAATTGAATTTTCCTGTGCTGCCCTTGCTAGAGCCCAGCCCTAACCTGAAGGACAGCCTGGCATGAGCTCCAAAGACAAGTGGGCAAGCTTTCAGTTTGGAGTCACCTAGAGCCCGTGTCCAAGAAGCTGACAAGTCTTGTGCCATAGGTGGAAGCCTGAAGGTCAAAAACCAGCCCCGTGCCCAGCATTTCAGAGGAGGCCAAGTGATGCTTAGGATGTGCTGCTCAGAGAGATTCTCCCTTCTGCTCCTGCTGCTCCCACCAACGGTTCTCTTGCTTCTCCCTGTCTAATTAGTTCAAATTTCAGACAGAAGGTTTTCCCTAAAGCCCTTCCCAAGCCTCCCAGTTCTCCTTGTTCACCTCCATCCTGTCCTCCGTCAGGGGTGCCTGTAAAGCCACGTGGTGGCATGTCTTCACAAATGTTGGTGCATGCTTGTTCAGTATTTAAACAGGTCTATATTAATGCTGCCATAATTAGTACTTGAATAAAATAAGCGGAATCTAGAATACTAAGAAATACTAAGCTGTTTAAAAAACAGGAATTCAGCAGCCCAGCTAAAGTACTTCCAACCCTCTCCTATCAAAAACAGAAAGATGGTGAAGGAACCTCTTGACCATGCCCTTATCTCACCCTTGTGAGAACCCCAGGGATTAGAATTTTGGTGGAGCTTTGTGTGCTTTACACACCAGATTTTGAGAATATGAGGGGTCAGTTCAATGGATGCAGGATGCATTTGCATCTCACCTATTGCATAGGTGCCCTGTGTGAAGAGTTCACCAATATTCATCCACATTGTTGTATTGCAACCCCATGAGCTACTAGAACCTGCAAAGCCCCTACAAGGGCAAGATATGCTCTGAGATCTGGCTGGCTTGACCTGCCCTTCCACATCCCCATAACTTTGTCTGTTCTATCTACTTAGTATTTCTACAAAACTTATTTTCTTTTCAAATTGTTTATGTTGACCTTGGTGACAAAACATGTTAATCATATCATGTAGCAATCCCAACAATGTCACACAACTCTATCCCTCACCAAACTAAAACACACCATCCTGTACTAACATCCTCACTGCTCCCATCGGAATAGTCTCAAACGTGGATTATCCCTGCTCCTTTACCACTTCTTGCAGTCATTCCCTGAAGGGAAGAGCAGGAAGGCACCAGCTTGCTGAGCAGCAGTCACCAAGAGCCAATACCCCTCACCAGAACATCATTCCTGAGAGCAAGCTGTGAGGGTGCACCAGCCATCAGCCAGGATTTGGTGGCTTGACCCTAACGGAGTACCACTTATGGACCTCATCACACCACTCCCCAGTGCTCCCAGCACAAAGAAAATTGAACTCCTGTAAGGCAAGGATCTGTAAAAGAAGAACACCTCATGGCCCCTGATTTTGCTGGACATACCCAGCAGATCTGCAGGACGCTGGATAACTTTTCATGGCATCTAAGTCTGACCTGGTCAGCTGATGAAGCTGTGCTGAATTTGATTAATATTTTTGATGACAAAACATAACCCTGAATCCAGAAGTAAATACTCTGAAAAAGGTTTTGACATTTCCTAAAACTTTATGTTCTTACCTTCAACTATTCTAGAAGACCACACGCAAAAGATTTTAGACATCCATCCTTACCTGGGCAATCTCTTTGTAACCAAAGGAGAGATTTCTTTAAAATGCTCTTAAAATAAGGCTCTGAAAAGCTCCTGCAGATGACCATCATCCTCCACAAAGAAAGTGCCAAGGAACACCAGCTAGTTCTTCTAGATGCTCCGCACTGCTGATGGTGAAACCTCTCTTCCCACCGTGTTTGGAAATTTCCATGTGTTTTAATGCACCTGGAAAGACTGCCAAAAGGTGTTGTTTGCTCTTTAAAAGCAAAAACCCTTCAAACCTAAACAATAATTACATGGATTTCACATGAAGTGACACTGGTAACATGTTTTTAAATAGAGATGCACAAGACAACAGACAAAAATATCGAGACCAGAAACCAACTCATCCTAAAAAGCCATTTTTACAGGAGAGCCAGAGGAAAGAGGGAGACAGGGAAAGATAACTATAAGTAATGAATAATATCAGAAAGGAGGTACTGGGAGGTGCAGAATTAACCTTTTCCTAATTAATTATGAATTGTAAGGCAAAGGCCATCAGGCAGTTGGGAGCAGCTTCAGTGAGCCAGGGACTACGATCAGGAAGTGCATGTGAAACAGGGTTACTCAAAAGGCAATCCCATTTTTTCCAAGAGGAAAATTATTCAGGAAGTTGGACTTCAAAAAGGCTTTTTTAACCTCCTATGACCTGATATTTCATATGCTCCTACATTCAGCTCTTAATTCTTTAGATATTACCATATTTAGTAACTGCAGAAGATATGGAAATATTTGATGAAGGTTTTCAGTGGAGAAAATGTGGTTATTCTCTTTTTAGCCTGGATCTTAACTTCTCAAAGTTAAATTTCTTCACCCATACCAAAGTTCTTCACCCAACAACTCACTGCAAACCCCCTGCATCATCCCTATGGCAAATACCCTGAGTGCAACCTGGAGGAGAAGTGCATTTTTCCTGTTTTTTTTTTTAAACCACTTCATTTCTACTAACACCCACACTCTCACATCTCAAGATGGAGAGCTCTCGTGGATGCAGGAGTCTCACAAATACAGATACAGCACATAACGTGGAGAGGAATCAGATGGAGAGTGACACTCTGCTCTGTCTGCCTGGTCCTCTTGACCCTCATCAAAGCTGCTGAAGGTGTAGCCCTGCTGTCTGACCCCAGAATGGTGAATCGAGGAAAATACACAGCTTTAAAGCATGCCACTTCTTTAGATTGTGCTACCTGGAACTGAATGCTGCTGCTCTACACAAACTGTGGACTGATGTGATGATACACAGGGCAAAAATGTTTTTTGAAGAAAAGGAGAAAGAGAGAGGCTGGAAAGAGGGTTACATTTTAATACACAATTTTGCTTGCTTATTTTTCCCCTTACACCTCCCATTCAGCTGGGTATTCTCCAAGAACAGAAGGTCTATTTCTGAGTCCCTTGAATGATATTCTTCATTACAAGTCAGCTAAAGAAGCCAGTATTTCCATTCATATTATTTCTTAGAGTTATAGGTAGCTAATTTACAACAGCCAGCTTTTTTACTTTCCATGCATGAGGGTTAAAAGCTAAATAGCATCAAGAATAACACTACAGCATCTCACTTGCCTTAGCCCACTGGGGTATGCTCAGATGCCTAGAGATCATTCAGCAACAAGCAAACCAACCTGCCTAGCACTGTAGAGCAAAATCCTGCAGAATAGTTGCTACGGTGCCCAGTGCTAAGAAACAGAGCAGAGTTATTAGTGAAGCTCTGAGGCTGGGCAAAAGTTTACTGCAGGAACCAGGCTTTTTTCATTCTTTTAAATGTACTGCTTTTTAGAATGCACTTTACTAAAGCACAGTACCAACTGAATTTTTTTTTCTCTTTTTTTCTTTTTTGACACTATAGGTTTTATAAAAGGAAGTTTATCTGGAGGAAAAAAAAAGAACAAAACCTTGAAGCTCCATTTCTTCAATCACAACTTTCCTCTTCCATGGTCTTCCTTGCTCCTATTCAGTATTGGATTTGTGGGGACTGGTCCAAGCTCCCATTCAGTGTTGGATTTGTGGCTACTGCTCCTAGCAAGCGATGAAGAAGCTGGAAAGTGAGAGAAAGCAAGCTAGGAGAAGAAGCCCTCCCCAAACAAAGCTTAATTTTCTCAACCCTTCTTTCAGCATTCTGTAATGCTGTCAGAAGAGGTAGAGAAGAACCAGAGGGTTTTTTGGAGAGATGATATCCCTTTAAAACTCCTATGCTGAGGAAAGCTCTAAGACAGATGAGACGCTCACGTACTCCTCCTGTGCCCTAAATACCTGATCTCCCCCTGTTCTCCCCATCTAAGAGATGAATCTCCCCTCACAGGGGAAGCCGTGGGACCTGCCTGCAGCTGACATTGGGCAGAAGGGGATATGTACAGTTGCCACTGATTTATTTGCCACTTAGGAGAGATTTTTGTGAAATTATTTAAGCAGCACTGCGTGGGTATGCAATCGGGGCGAGAGGCAGTGGAAAAGCATTGGCATAGCAGCTGGTTGGTTTGGAGGACTAATTATAGGATGGAGTCTTCCCAGGCATCTGGGTCATCGCTTCACATCCATCTGGGTCATTGCTTCACATCCATCCCAGTTGCATACTAGCAACAAGGTCATTACTCTTCGACAGTTCCTTCCTGACAGACACAAAATGGATCTGCAGGTCCAGACCAGTTGGTAATCCACTGGTCTCCTCCTTAGAGTAGCCTGCATGACAGGAACTAATTGATCTTTGCATTGGCAGTGTGAGCGGAGAACTCGGGGTTGATCTGCTCAGGAATGGCATCCAGATTTGACACACAGCAAGAGGCCAGCCTGGAAGAAGGCTATCCCACCAGCCTCTCTGCCACACGGCTTCTGCAGCCACCCAGAGAACAGAAAACTCTTCCACAGCCACCTTCCAACACGTTTGACAGGGCAAACCAAAACAGGCTTCAGCAAAGGATGACTAGTGGCAGAGTGCACCCAGCACAGCCACTTCACCATCCCTTCTCAGAGCAGAAGTATCCTTCACCCAGCTGCAGCCCTGAGTTGTGGTTACTGTCCAAGAGTTGTCCAGAAAGCCTGGCAACACAGCCTGGAGCCTGTGGACAGAGTCAGGCCTTAGCAGTTAAAGATCCATGAACTAAAACAAACCCAAAATCTTTGCAGGAAAAGATACACACCCACTTCACAGCTGCAACATCCTCCCCATGCCTTTGGAGCAGGCGATGGGACACTCTCTCAGATGACAGCCAGAGGAGGAAGGCAGCACGGGGGTGAGCTACAGGCTGCTGCAGGGCACGAGTGGTCATCTCAAACACTGACCAGCACCAGGGGTTCAGTTCTGCAGCCAATATTTTTTTTTTGAACTGTGCTCGGGTTAAAAACCAGGTTCACCCTGCTCATGGCTTTGATTTGAATGGGGGTTCACCCCCTGTAACCTAGAGCATGACAGCACGCAGGAGAGAGGGTCTGAAATCCTCAGTGCTTGCTGCATAAACAAACTAATTTGCAGCCTGACATTTTAACTGTGTCCTATGTAGATGACTTTCTGCTTATTCCATACTTCTGAATAAAAACACTTAATAGCTGTGCAGTAATAAATAAGGTATTAATACTATGCACTGCGGATGCTCGTTGCCTGCTTTTTTTTCTTCTAACCTCAACAGGGGCTCTGAAAAACTTGGAACTTTTTTTATAACTAAGATAATAAGTATTTTCAATCACTGAAAATAATTACTATTGAGGCCAGACAGTTAACAGCATGGGTAGGGCATATACAAGACAGCAAGGGGAGAGTGCAGGAAAGAGAGAACAAGTGAGAAGGAGAGAAGATACTGTCAAATATCCAAGATCCTTCCAGCCTAGATTTCTGGGTTTTGTGCACAAGAATAAACAGTTTTCAAAACATTCTTCCAGAGGCCTGGGACACACTCCCAGTTTTTGGAGGCTCTCTGACCCCAGCTGAGAGGCTAGCTTATCCCTGCAGCTCTACCAGGTCACACCAGATGCAGTTTTCATAACAAACTGGCTGGTCAAAGTTTAAGTCCCTACTTGTTTTTTAATAATTTCATTTCAACAGTTCCTCATTTACCAAGTTCACACAACTTACCATATGTTTGGGTGTTGTTTTTCTTTCCTTCTTCTTCCACTGCCTTAACACAGGCATGCTAGTGGTGACCTGAGGATAAAAAGGATGGAGAAAAAATCAAGAGTGCTGCTGTAGGCAAATTCTGTCACTGAGGCCATCTGGCCCATGACACACTATGTCTCACACCATTATTGTGCTCAGCCCCACAAACTTTGCCTCGACCAGGTACTCAGGAAAGAGCTCTGGGATGTGTACCAGGATTCTGCTGCTCTTTCATCCCTCTCATGCCATCTTGTCCCATCAGCACTGTTCACCAGAAACAATAACTCAAGCTGACATCATTCCTACCAGAGACAGGAGCTACTGAATTATCTAAGGACAAACCTAAATACCAGCTTTTAAAGTATAACTGATCTACTGAAAGTAAGTATTGTTTTGGACATGCCATGTCATATTCATCACGCTTGGCTTTGCATTGCACTGTTATCTTCTGCCATGTCATCTGCACAACATGAAGCTGCACAGCGCAACGTGACAGATGCCTCAGTAATGAGCCAAAGACACTCTCTAGATTCCAGGTCCATTACAGTTAATCCCAAATAAAAGATTCAGGGGATACGAATGACTGCGTGCCTGCAGATCAAAAGTGACTGGGGTCTCCCCGGTTATCTGCTGAAAACAGGTCTCCTCAATTCACCTGCTTTTCATGTCATTAGTGTTCTATTTGCCTCCAATAAATGTGATTTCATTATCATCTTCTTCCAAACAACCCAATTACAAAATAGGAAAAGCTCTTCTTTCAGCTCTTTACCAATAATAACAATCCCAAGGAACGTGCCAGGTAGCAGCAGACTCCTTTTTAACACAATACTGATCATAATCCCTGATATACCACTAGAAAACCTCCCCTCCACCAGGAAGAGGCACCCCCTCGAGCAGTCTCCGTAGAGCAACAGGAGAACACTTTGCCCATCTTCACAGGAGCAGATCGTCCTTGTCCTTGTCCTTCCCAAGAAGGCTGATCACTTAAATGTTCCTGGAGAAACTTCAAAAGACAATAAATCATTGAGAACATATTGTAATAAAAAGTATCCTGCAAGAAAAAGCATCCATGTGTATTCAGCTTCAAATTATTAAAAGCTTTCTAATGTTTACACTCTTTTAGTCCGGAGGAAAGAGAAAACAGACTGGTTATCTCTGCCTTTCACTGAAACTACCTCTCCTTTTCCTAGAAATACCCAAAAATGGAAGGGGAAATTAGCTGTGTTTCCATATATAGTTTCTGATTTGAAACTGGGGAAAAATCCCAGCATTTTCTTCCAAAGAACCTAGGAGCCCTGAGGGAAATGTAAAACATCACCAAGCATTTTAACCACACTTCCTAAAAGCCCATCTTCCAGTTAGAAAGGGCTTTCACCAAAACCACCAACAAACCCCCCTCCCTCAAGCTCCTGTTCCCTGCTCCCTGTGACCCTGCAAATCCTCACACCCACCATAAGGGCTTGGCCACGGGAGCAGGGTTTGAGGGTGAAGCTGGTCTTCTTCCCCAAAAGCAGAGCTAGTTCCCTGTAGGTAACCATTCCCCATCCTCCAGATCCTGCCATTTCCCCTGTCCTTTTTATATCAGTTCCCTGTCTTTTCTGATTCTGATATTAATGGACTTGCTTATCCTGCTCTGTGCCCCACATAGTCACTAGATGGATACAATAAATTGGCAAGTCAGGTCTGACTCGCCATATGCTGTTCAATTTGTATCTGCTGGTGGCCTGACCTCGCTTTTGTCCGAGCTGCTAGAAAGTCCAACTGAGCGGCTGAAATATTGTCCTTTATCTGAAGCTAAGGAAACTATTCTTTCCCTTTCCATGAAACTTAATTGGCTTTTCAAAGAAAAAAAGTTTATTATTGTGCTCCTCAACTGTCTGAGGAAATACACAGAAAATGCCTGGCACATATGGTATTTTTATGTGGCTTATTTTTTTTTCCTTGCCTACAAGCCTGCACAGAGTTATTACTGTTTGGCACAGTGCAAAAGGAAATCTCCTGTGCACAACATGATTTAGCCCGGCCGATAAAGTGGAAGTGGATTTCTTCATTGCATATTAAGTTCTGCTGGATACCTTTTGCACAAGAGAGCAAAACTGCAGTTGCTTGTTCTCCTGTGAGGATACATCTCCCACCAGACAGCCTCATCTCTCGCTCCCCCCAAATATTACAATTTCTCCCAGCAGCGACTCTCCAAATTTCCCACTCTCATATATTGGCTCTCCAAAGACAGTTACTCTTGTTTGCACAGAGTTGCCAGCTAGGAGCCAGACCATGAGATATTCCCAATTCACTGGCATCTATCAGCAGGGCTGGCTTAGTTGTGCTGGTCCAAACTGGTTGCCAAAGACAGCACCGTAAAGCAGTCACTGGTTCTCTAACCCATCATGTTTAATGCTTTTACAGCACAACACAAACTGGGTGCTGCTAGGGAGACTGGCTCGTAACAGACATCCTATTTCATTTTTCAAAACATCAAAAGGCAATGTTAAGGGTCGATGGAGTCATTTCTCCATGCCATGTCACTGCAAGAAGCAGTCTGTGGCCAAAGGGTGGAAATGTCTTCTGCTGGGACAAACCCCATCAGCATTTTTAGCCTCACTGGCTAGTAGCACAAAACCCACTCGATCACGTGTGTGTTTAACAAACCAGCCAGTCTGGGCTCCACTTCCCCAGAAGCTTTCGACCAGTTTCAAGCAAACCTGGCTGAAAGGCAGAAGCTCCAATGACATGACATCATGATACGTCACAATGATATGACGTCGCTGTGACAGGAGGAGGAGACTGACAGGGCAAAGATGTTACTGTGACCCAGGACCAGCCCTCAGAAAAACCCTCCAGCGAGAGGCAAGCAAGTTTCATGTCTTCAGCCACTTGCTGGGTGCAGACACCACCAGTCCCCACATGAGCAGATGCAGCATCAGTTCTCCCCATCCCATGTGTACTCTCTTTTGTCCCTTGCTCCCCTGGAGGAGACATCATCCCCCCCAAGGCACCCTTCCTCCCTTGCTGGGCTCTGCTCCCATGCCTCTCACAGCTCTTCTCGTTGGCCAGCTCTTTGCCTACCTGCTTTTGCACAGTTAGATGGCCTCATGCCATACCTTTAATGTCAGTGGGAGCTTGGACATGAAATTCAATAAGCTGAGGATGATCGGTACGGTCCCTGCCGTTCTTCCTTCCCCTATTAATTCCCCTCTCCTTCCTTTCCTGTCTTATTGTTTTACCTATTACTCCATGCCTAATAAATTATCAGTAATGCTCCAGCATCAAACATTTATTATCCTCAGCACCACGTGACTAATGAGTGAGTTAACCTCCAATTTCTGTCCGTATAATTCACACACATTGATTTTACATGCAAAGAACTCTTGACTTACATCAGATGACCCTGATAAATTTAATCTCTTTAATACTTCTTCTTTCTAAATAAACACAAAATGTTTTCCTTTAGAAAGTTTCTCACCAGTAAAACCTGTATTTCAACTTAGCAAAAAAAAAAAAACCTCCTCTGTTACCCTGGTGAATTAATCAATAAAACTAAAAAAACCCAAAGCTGCATAAAAAGGCTCTGGCTTGGCAGCTCAGGCAGCCTGACAGCACTCTTACAAATGCGACAGGTAACCAGAGCTGACAGCTGGTGTCAAAGCCCACAGCTGGAATTTAGCAGCTGGCTGGAAGAGGTGCCAGTTTGGGGCCATCTTTTTCCTGGTCTCATCACCCACCTCCTTTCCCCCTCGTCTCAGGGCTGGTGACACGAGTGGTGAGACTGGCCAGGGAGCACAGGGGCAACACCTCCGAAGCCACAGGGACCCCAAGGAAGCCTCTGCAGTGGGTGCTGCTGCACCTTGCAGCTACATCAGCTTTGCTTTGTCAGGTCAGAGGACTCACCAGAAAACCATTCCTTGGATTTTGTGCTGGCTACGATGGGGCCTTGCAGCTTTTCCCCAGGCTGGGAGTTTCCAACCCTCAAAAACTTGCAGAACCTTTGCAGAAGGCTCATAATAGGAGTCAGGAGAGTGTTTAGATTACGACAACATCGTGCCTACCTTCTCCATCACACGTGCAAACCATGTACAGTAGAAGGTTGATGCGGAAAGGCTCTGGGACACAGACTCCAAGGTGCAAACTAGAGACAGGCTGGAAAGCCAGCTTGCCCAGCAGCTGGGACTACAGCCAGTCCAGGGCTTCACCACAGCTCATCCAAGCTAAAGAAAAAAATTATTTTAAAAAAAAAGATTTTGCCAGAGCCTCGTAGCTGGGCATGGACAGAATGGAGTTGCTCCTTCCATGGGGAAAGAAGGAGAGGAAAAAGGATTGGAGCTGAAATGGAGACAGAGCAGAGAGCTGGGCTTGCTGGCAGAGCAAAGCCACAAGTGGGACTACTGGAGGCAGTGGCGTCTCTGCAGCACCCTAGCAAAGGCCAGCATCTCACACTTCTCCTGGAGGAGCATGGGTCATCTCTGCTATAAACTGTGACCACTTTAAAGTCCTGCCCTTCTCCCACCCCCTGACAGCACAGCAGACTCAGCAGAGCAAAGTGAGCTGCTGCTCTCTGCACAACACCTCCTCCACACCCAGGCTCCCAGGTCCAAAAAGAAGGGAGCCAGCCAGGAAGCAAGCCGGGCAGGACCCTGCACTGGGAGGGGCAGATTCTGGCAGCCCTGTGGAAACACGAATGTCTTAGGAAGGGTGTATCAGGTAGTGCTGCCAGGGAGAGCCAGAGGAAACAGAAGGGGTTTGTTTAGGTTGCTCCTTTAAAATATGTCCACTCCCCTCTACGCCTGCATATTTTACAGTCTCGGCATACTTTCCCTCTTGACAACCCTGGCAGACTCAGTGATTTTTGTTTTATTTTTTCCCTAAGTGAACTCGCTCACCAAACACATTTTTCAAGCTCCCACAACTTGAAGAATAGAAGTTGCAGGCTGGAATAAAAGCAAGGAGCAGAAAATCGGACACTAAAGGCAATGTTGCAGAATATCCAGGGACTTGAACGTGTGGTAATTGAAATGGCCAGCTCATCTGCATTATGCTTAAGGCACTCATTTTTATTCCTTTACATATTGAAATGATTAAAATATTTTGTCTTCTGTGTGTATATATATATATAAAAACAAAAAGGTGTGAGTATCATAGACATTTGGACTCCAAATAGATGGTTTAAATCTACAGCATGCAGGAAAATCATGGAGGAATTATATATACCCAAGTATTAGAAAATATTATATTTCAGCCACCCAAGTACTAGAATTCTATATACCTGAGTATTAGAAGTGTCTGTGTCACAGCAAGAAGGGGAAGGGGAGAAGAGAGAAGA
>NW_008580920.1:0-10432 GCF_000691845.1 Merops nubicus | reverse complement strand
AGCGGGCACGGAGGGTCCCTGGGGGACATGGAGGGTGCGGGGGGTCCTGGGAGCTCGGGAGGACACAGAGGCCGCAGGGGACATTGGGGTTCTGGGAGCACAGAAAGTCCCATGGGCTCTGGAGGGCACAGGGGCCCCGGTGGGTACCCAGGTCTCTGTGGGATGTAGGGGTCCTACAGTGATGCTGCCCTGCTAGAGCAGATGTTCAGACCTAGCCCCAAGTTCAGCCCTTCTTCTTCCTGCCTCTCTGTGCCCCTCAGGGGTGAAGGCCAAGAGGACCAGGTCCCTCACCTTCCTGAGAAGTCCCTTCTGGCCATCCCTCTTCTCCCGAGCCCACTGCTAAGGACAGTGTCCACTGAGGGGCTTTCTATTATTATTTTCTTATGCACGATTTTTCAGGCATGAAATTGGTCTAAGAGGATTATGGTCCATTATCATCAGCAGGAGTGTTTTGCTGGGATTTTCAATTAATATTCCAGTGCACCTCAGCAATACTCATGGGGACAGGCTGTGCCCGTGGGGCACTTGACCCACAGCGCTGGCTGCCAGAGCTGCCTCCTGTCCCTGGGCTAGCAATGCAAGTGGGTGAGCAAAGGCAGGTGCCCTTTCAGGCCCTTTTCAGAGCCCTCGTGCTGCTTTTATCTCTGTCTCTCATAGAAGTCAGCCTTCCCCAGTGGAGAAAAACTTGTTCTATTGTTGAAGAGGGTGAAAAAACCATTATCTCCCCCCCATCCACTCTGCACACTGCCTCTGCTGTGATTTACTGCGAGTCGTGGAGGATGTTTTGCTCTATATTACACAGATGCAGCTTAATAGCATGGGGGAGGGAGAGGGACACGGAGTCCAGGCTCCTGCCTTTTCTGTTTTCTTGTTGATATACTGGGTGACTCGAGGGAGACAGCTCTGTGCCGCAATTTCCTCGCTAGAAAACAGGGATGCTGGTCACTTGGCCTTGTGAGATTCCTGGATGACCAGTTCTGCAAGGGAAAGCAAACTATTATTACTACAGCTAATATGATCATAATTATGATTATTAATCACCAGGCAGTCAGGATTTAAGGTTGGCCTCCTGCCCTCCTCTCATCCCATAAATCAGCCCGGGATGTTCATGGACACGTCACGTGGACACGGATGTGTCTGATGGCAAGGGCACGTGCTGGCAGGGAGGGGGTCTGCAGAGAGGAGCATGGGGCCACCAGTGGGGCTTTGGGCATGGGTCAGGGCACAGCCCTGGCATCCCCAGCCCCTCTGCCAGGCCTGGGTCTGTGGAGTGACCCCAGGAAGGCTTGTCCTGCTCCAGACATGGCAATGGGGCCACTTTCTTTGGCCAGGGAGTCTCATCCCATGACGTAGCTGATAGAAGAGCCTCTCTTCCCTATACAGCCCTCACAGATGGAGTTGAGTCATGTCATTCCCTTTCAGATTGTTATTGACTAAGCTCCAGGAGCCTTCCAGTGCCCCCATGGCTCTTACAATCCCCCCACAGCTCTCCCGGTCCCTCCAGCACATCTCTGCAGAGCTGGGTCATTCATGAGGCCACAGGTCCATGCCCTGCCTCCCTGCCCTCCTTGGAGCACTTCATGTCCAGACTTCTTTCAATTCCCTGGGTTTTAAGCATATGCTTGCAGTTAATCCTGTGCTTACATTTTATCCCAACTAGGAAGAATTGGGGTCTCTGGGCAAATTCTCCTGCTGTTCAAGGCAGCTGAAGGGCTCCCTCTAATTCAACCGAGCTGTAATCCTCTCTCTCCCTGCCCTGCTCTTCTCCTCCTCCTCCCTCGCTCAATTCTTTCCTCTACTCCTCCTCCTCCTCGACTGTTTTTGAGGTTTCACTCCTTTCTCCCCCTTTCCCTCCTTCCTTCCTTCCCCCACTCCAGGGGATCAGTGGGAAACCACCCGCTTTCCAGAGCAAAGGAGACCTGGGTGTTTCCCAAGGGTGTCCTCCTCCTCCCCGCTCCTGCAGCACAAGTGCGTGAGGAGCCACCTGGGAGTGCAGGGATTTATAATCTGAGCAGGAAATTATCTCCCACCCGGTGAGGAGCTGCCCCAGGCAGGTGCAGGCGTGTCGGGCGAGGGGGTACAGCCGTGAAACGGGGGGTGGATGTGGCGTGGGAGGTGTGGGGTGGTGGGCAGGGGCTCCCACTCGATTCCCAGCACGGCAGCTGCCGGCTGGCGCGTGTTTGCCAACCGAGAGACGACATTTCTCCACGTTTCTGTAATTAGAGCCACACTGCAAACAGAGCCAGCACGGGAGGGACGGGGCTCTCGCCCTCCCCAAAGCTGCTCTCAGCCACCAGGACTGTCCCTAGACAGGCTCGGGTGTCCCCACATGCCTGGCACGTTTCATGCCTCTCATTTGCCCTTCACCTTTGGAAGATGCTCCAGGGATGTGACAGGGGAGGGAGGAATTTGGGCTGTAAATGGATTTCGCAGGGGGAAGGATGCTCCGTGTCCTGGCTCCTTCCTCTGCCCCACCACTCCAAATCCTGATGTATTTTTCCAGGCTTTCACCGAGGCACTGTTTGTTTGCCAAGTATAAAAAAACCCCACCTCACCCAAAACAAACAGTGGTTAAATGTGCAGCCAAAATTAACCCTCGTCAGCCTGGGCTTTCTGCCACGCCATCGCAGGGAGGCCCGACGGGAGGCTGCAAAACTGGGAAGGACTCGGTGACATTAAACCAAGTCACGGACGTTGATTCATGACGAGAGTCACTTCCCACTTGGAAGTGGCAGGAAAAGCCGCGGGGACTTGGCTGCGGCGTGTGGCACGCTTGGTTTGCAGCAGCCACGCCAGCATCCTGCCCATCCTCGCTGCACACCGGGGGAAACTGAGGCACGGGGTGGGCTCGTGACTCCCCCACAGCCCTCGGGGCCAGGAGGATGTAAGGGGCGAGCAGGCAGCTGCAATAACTCATGGAGATGCTTCAGGGGAGGCCGGGGAAGGGCAGGATGAGGCCATGGGAGGGGGGTGC
This sequence comes from Merops nubicus, assembly GCF_000691845.1. Classification (NCBI taxonomy): domain Eukaryota; kingdom Metazoa; phylum Chordata; class Aves; order Coraciiformes; family Meropidae; genus Merops; species Merops nubicus. Next base: position 7,458 of record NW_008580920.1, on the reverse strand, counting down.
TGGCAGGTCCCAGCTGGGGGGTTGGAGACCCTCCTTGGGCACACGCTGCCCCGCTGTCGTTCAGGCTGCAGCACTTTCTGTCTGTGACAATCCTTGTCCTGCCACCTGCAAGGCCTCAGTGGGGACGTGTCAGCCCGAGGGGAGCCCCAGGGGTGGGAACTGTCCCCACTGGCTTGGGGACATGGCGTGGGGACAGGGACAGAGCCTGATTTGGGCTCCGGCTGCTGGGGCACCCCAAAGAATCAGGGTGCTGCCTGCGCAGGCTCTGTGGGGCTGGGAAGGGGGCAGCCCTGCCTGCACCCCTGGGTGCAGCCCCTGGTGAGGGTGGGACCCAGCTGGGTGCCTGCTGCAGTGTGTCCGCAGGGTGGGTGGCACCAGTTGGGTGCCTGATGCTTGGATGGATGATGAAGAGGCCACTGGAACGTTGGGGGTGTCATCTGGGCTGGATCTGAACCCGTCCCCCTTGGTAGGGAATTCTAGCTAAGCCAAGGGACCCCAAAATTCACCTTCACCCCCTTCAGCCTCGCTCAAGCAGCAGGGAGGGAAGGGTGGTGCCAGCCAGAGGCTGAAGCTGGCAGGGATGGGGACTCCCCAGTCCCTACCACGCCTCACTGCGACACTTCTGCTGTCCCCTGGGACCCCCCAGCACTGCCTCCTCCATCTCCCCAGCCCCCTGCTGATGGCCCCCGGCTGCTGCCAAGCTGTGGCTGCGTATTTCCAGGCGCTCCTTGTCCCCGGGGAAGGGGAATGTGAGGAACGCAGCCCTGTGCACCCTGCCTGCTCCTGCCCGGACACCCAGCTAAGAATAGACCTGGCTTGGCTGGGCCCCCACCAGCACCAAGGGGCCTGGGGGTGGGGGACCCCCCGTCACCTTCCTGCGCTGGTTAATGAACCTGGGAGGTGGGTTTCTGCAGTGCCCAAAGGGTCCCTCAGACAGTGAAGGGCACCCAGGGAGTTTCTTGCTTTTATTTTGTCATTTTAAAGCAAATCTCCTCTCTGGGAGCCACGTGCACAGGCAGGGTGGTGCAGGGCAACCCCCTCCCCCCAAATGTGGGGTACCTGCTGCCACCTGAGCTCCTCATCTGTGAATTGTGGGGGAATTTCCTCCTTTTTTTCTGCTTTTACATGGTCTTTTTTTTCTTTTTTTTTCTCCTCAGGGAGTAATTTCACTAAGCCTCCTAATTTCAGCAGAAAGCATGATGCAGGAGCCAGAAGGCAGCAAAACCTCTCCAGATGTTGTCGCAACGGGGAAGGGAAATGATCCTCGGTTTAAAGGTGTCTTGTAAAACATGGCTGGGGCTTGGCAGAGCCCTCAGGCCACCAGCTTTTCATTGCCCTGAAAGGCTTCAGATGGGGCCCCCACCCCAAATGTGGGGTACCTGCTGCCACCTGAGCTCCTCATCTGTGAATTGTGGGGGAATTTCCTCCTTTTTTTCTGCTTTTACATGGTCTTTTTTTTCTTTTTTTTTTCTCCTCAGGGAGTAATTTCACTAAGCCTCCTAATTTCAGCAGAAAGCATGATGCAGGAGCCAGAAGGCAGCAAAACCTCTCCAGATGTTGTCGCAACGGGGAAGGGAAATGATCCTCGGTTTAAAGGTGTCTTGTAAAACATGGCTGGGGCTTGGCAGAGCCCTCAGGCCACCAGCTTTTCATTGCCCTGAAAGGCTTCAGCTGGGCCCCCCACCCACGGCCCAGCAGCTCCATTTAAGCTCAAGGTAGGACCTTCAGTCCCCTCCTTGGGCTGGTCTGGATGTAACCTTGTGTCCAGCCCCATCTGCTGCATGGACCTTGGAGCTGTGTTGAAGGCAGCCTGGTGTCCAGCCCCATCCCATCTGCTGCGTGGACCTTGAGCTTGTATTGATGGTAACGTGGTGTCCACCTCTGTCTTCTGGATGGGCTGCAGGCTTGGATTGCCTCCCTGTTCCTGAGCAGGAGGCCACAGTCCAGTGCAGCCATCACACACCCTTGTAGCTATCTCTAGTGTCCATTCCAGGATGAAATCAGCTTCTCTGTGGCTTCTCTGATGTCTAATTAGGGCTGAGCTTATGCTGCAGCCCCTGAGTGGGAACGTTCAGTGTGGCTCTTTTTTCTTTTTCCCTCCAGAAAGCAATTTTCATGAACCTTGTAGGCTTTGGATGATCTCAGAGACCTCTTTTCCTCCACTCATGGGACAGAAAGGAGCCGGTTAAAAAATGGCCAGTGAGAAGCAGAGCTGAGCACACCTGCACCAGCCTTTCCCAGGCTGAAAATACACTTGGCTTCAAAGCCAGCTCTCCCCGTGCCAGGTCTCTGCTGCGGGAAGGGGGGAGAGGAGGGTGCCCGGTGTGCTGGGATATAAAGCAGACACGTCGGGATGTGGCCGTGGGAAGGACGTGGGGCGGCTGCCCCCGGGGCTGGGGAGGGTGGTCGGGGTGTCACCCCCCCTCAGCGTGCTGTGCTCAGAGGAGGATGGAGAGCAAACAAAACCCGGTGTGTGGGCGGGCAGACACCTGCCTTCTGCTCCTCTCCTGGGTGCAGTGAGCCTCTCCCGGGCCTCAGTTTCCCCACGGGCGAGGGCAGAGGCTGTGGGCTGGGAGGGGGTGGGCTGGCTCGTCCCACATCCCCTCATTTCCCTGGCTGCAGCAGATCACGGCTCTTTAAGGCTGCAATAATCCCCAGCCTGGGATTAGTTTTGCACCTAATCACTGCAGAACAAATAGGAAGTTTTATTTACAGAAGCAGAAGAAAGACCAGGCGAGGGGGGAGCCTGGAGCGTGGCTGAGCCCAAGATAATCAGGAGCTGGAGGGCAGGAGGAGATCAATGACCTCGGAGCCCCCCCAGCTCTTACGTAAACGTCACTCCTGCACCGGAGCCGCGGCGGTTGTGAGCACCAGCCCTGTCCCAGCTTGGGCTTGGTGACCCCACCAACCTCTTGAAGAGTTCAGGCCTGGACTTTGGGGATTTCTGGCCCAAATCTGGCCCCTTCCTTAGGCACCTGCTCCACGGTGAACCCAGGAGCTGTCAGCGGCGTGCGTTAGGGGAGGATGGAGATGCTGCGAGGGGATGCTGGGCTTTCATGGTGGGGGAGGTTGGGTGCTGCAGGTGTGGTGCCCCAAAGCCAGGCTGGGCCCCAGGGATTTGTACTTGCACTGGGTCGGAGTGGCAGCTCTCCTGCTGGAGAGTCTGGTCCCACTGAGATCCCAGCCCACCTGCAAGAAGGAGCTGAGCGGCTGCTCTGAGGGTGACAAGACACGGGTTTATTTTTCATCCATGCAAGTGGACAGCCTGGCAGCAGGCAAACAGGGCTGGGAACGTGCTCCGTCCCTCCCCAAAGTGCCCTCTGTCACTCGAGGCCTGTGGATTTGCCCACAGGTCAGAGATGGCTGGTGGGTGCCCAGGCTGGAGCTGCCCCCAGCCCTGGGCTCGGGGGCAGCTCATGATGACTCCGTGACTGCCGGTGCCTGAATCTCTTTCCCCTGATGCAGACGTTGACAAATAAATAGCTCTTTTCTGCTTTGGCTCTTGCATAGTGGAAAAAAAACGTCTGACCTGATTGGAGAGAGGAGTCCTGGGCTCTGGAAGCCCATGGCTTCGATGGCTAACGTGCCCATGGCAGAGCTGCCAGCCCAGGCAAATGCCCATGCCTGCACCCTGTCCGTGCTCCCCTGCTGATGGCTGCCTTATTTCAGTTCCATTTCTGAGCTGGATTTGAAGGCCTTTCGCCTGGAGGAGAAGAACTTGACGCCGAAGAAGAGGGTGGTGACCAGGAAGACGAGTGCCAGGGCAAGCAGGACCCAGCCCCCTGCTGTGGCTTGGTGGCTGGTCAGGGACATGCCCAGGAAGTCAGCGTGGTCGGAGACAGCTTGGGCTGGAGTGGCTGGAAAAAGGAGAAATGAGGGACATGGTTGGTGTTGGTGGTGGTAGGGTGGTCCTCTGGGCAAGGGTGTGCTGGGTCACCAGCTCTCCCTTTGCTGGTCTCTTGGATGCCTTATCCCCTTTGGACTTGGGTCCGTGGCAAATCAAGGAGAAGCATCCAAACACTGTGTGGCTTTTGGGGTGGCCAAGAGGCACCGAGACAGCTCCACCTCTTCCATGTGCCCCCTCCTGGCCCTGCAAAGGGCTGAGCCCTGTCCCATCATGGCCCTGCTGTGCTTGGCTGAGCCCTGCATACCTGTGTAAGGAGTCCAGCTGTACTCAGGCCAGCCCAGGACCTCCCCGTTCTTCTCATTCTCCTTCACCAGCCATGTCATGAGTGGCTCCCAAGAGCCCATCCGGGCAGCCCAGCCCCTCCCCTTTCTTCTCATCCTCCTCCCCCAGCCATGTCATGAGTGGCTCGAAGTAGCTCATCAGGGCATCAGCTGACATGTTGGGCTGCTTCGTGATGAGCATCATGGCTTCAGGCCACGGCCTACTGAATCCCAGCTTCAGGGCTTTCCTGTGGCAGGAGAAATCAGCTCCAGTGGGTTCCCCATTGCCTTCTTGGCCACCAGCCCTTCTCTTTTCCCCAGGATTTGGGGCTCTTGGTATCAGCACCCCTGGGTACAGTCTGTGCCCCCAGCACCACAGGGCTGTCAGCCCAGAGCACAGGGAAGGGGCTTTTGCTTGAGGGAAGGGGGGTTGCATGGACTAAAGCCCTTTGGTGAGTCCAGCCTGATGGGGGAAGGGCTAATTCTGCAGGTGCTCTTCTTGAAGCAAGGGGGTTGTTTTCCATAGGGAACTGGGGGGAGAAGGAGGAGGAGGGGGAGAAGGATGAGGAGGAGGAGAAGGAGGAAGAGGAGGAGGAGGAGGAAGAGGAGGAGGAGGACCTGCCAGGGTCCCAGCTACCATCTAGTGGCTGCTTTTGCAATCACAGCCCCAGCACGCAGCCCAAGGTGCCCCTGCCCAGGGTCCCCCCTGCTCACACCCCAGGGTCAGGGTCCAGAGCAACCCAAGCTGGGGCAAGAAGGGGATGGATCACCAGGGGCTGCGTTGCCTCCTGTCTTGCTGGGCTGGTTTTAAGGTATTTGGGGACTTAAATGTCTCAGCTCTCCCTGCCCTCACACCTACCCCAAGATACTCCCAGCGTCCTTGGACTTGTAGATGTCACACTTGTGCAGGGGCCCCTGGTGCTTGGCCACCGCACAGAGAGCCTGGTGGAACTGGAACTGGATCACGAAGCTGACGAAGTACCTGGGGGGGATGGAGAGGGGTGAGGACATGAGAATGAACCCTACTAGTGGCAGTGTGAGAGAGAATCTGGCTCCCCTCATCCCCTGGTTGCACCCTCTTAGTCTGGAGGAACGTCACTGGCTTTGGAGTTCCACCAGCACCAGCTCAGTCCAATCTGCTGAGGCTACTTTTCCTTTCACCGTGTTTTACTGCTGGTCTGTGTGGATGAGCCCATCTCCCTTGGATAGGGAGAAATTCTCCCAAGTCTAGCCTTCCTCTCTGTTAGGGTCCCCAGAACTGCCCAGGACCTTCAGGATGGTACCACCAGCCACGAAACAAGGTGCCATCACTGGTATCTGAACTGGAGAGCCTGATTCTGTGTCCAAGTGATGTCCCTCCTGCTTACTCACCTGATGTAGGGGACGTTGGCAGGGATGTGAAACTTTGCCCCAGGGTCAAAGTCGTCTTCAGACCTTGGTGCTGGTGGGCACAAGCCCTGGTACTTCATCCTAGACCGGAGAGGGAGAGCATGGGGGAGGAGAAGGTGGGGTGGGCCGGGAGGGCACACAGGGGGGTGAGAGGACAGTGCGAGGGGTTGTGTGTCCCACTGCATCCCATCAGAGCCAAATGGGCCACAGGGAGCAAACACCCAGCAGGGTGATGGCCAAGGCCCTTGCACCAAAGAAGGATCTGAATTCAAACACACCTGAGGTTCCACCACTGCTGGTTGTACTCATCCTCCTTGATCCTCCTGTCGAACACCTTCCAGCGCCACTGGTCCATCAGGTACCCGAAGGGCAGGAAGGCGATTTTGTCCAGGGCAATGCTCATCAGGTAATTAATGTCACTTTCTGCCCAGGGTGGGGAGGTGTGAGCAAGGCAGTGCTGTACCCACCTCTCCACCCCCATGGGTCATTCTGCCCAACAACAGGGTGTTCCCACTAGGCCCAGACCCCTCCCGTGCACACAAATCCATCCTGCATGTCCCTGGCCCCTTCTGCCTTGCCCAGCCCACCCAGACCCTCTGCATCTCCAGCTGTCCCCAGCAGGCCTCTCCCCTTTGCCATGTGCTGCTTCCCTGCCAGCTCACCTTCGTTGTCCGTGACTTGGTCCAGCAGGTTGATGCTGTGCAGGTGTTTTGGGGTCGAGACAGACAAAGCCATGACATCCCCGATGGCCTCGTGGAAGCCAGGGTTGGCCCCATCACGGAACGAGATGGGCTGGTCCATGTACTGCAGGAAGTACTGGACGTGGCCCATCTCGTGGTGCACCGTGATTAGGTCATCCATGTTCACCACAGTGCACTGCTTGATCCTGGACCAGGACATGTGGGATGGGGGGAGAAGGGAGGACAGTGTTGGGGTGAAAATCTCCAGGAATGAGCACACTCCCTTGAGCTATTTTTCCCCTCCTAGCCACATGCCCCCACCCCACACATGGTTCTAAGCTGGACTGGTCCTGCTCCATTGGATTGGTCTCTATTTTCTCCTGCATCTACTGCTGTTCCTGTCCATTCCCTGTCCCTGCTCAGTGGCTTTCCCATTCTCCATGGCAGGGAAGGCACTGATTGCTCCCCATCCACCATGGGGGCTCCCGCTCGCATTTTGGGTACCAGTGGGGATGCCAAAGCGGGACTGCCACAGCCGCAGGGCAAGAGACATTGTGGTCACATCAGGTCACGTGTGCTTATTCTGCTGAGACTTTGCTCTCTGCCCCAGCACCACGTTTGCTCCCCGGGGGCACCTGAAGTCCTTGCGGTTGTAGAAGTCCCAGGCGGAGGCGTGACACACCACCTCCCGCCCGTCGGCTGGCTTCTCAATCATGGACTTGTTCCAGAACTCCTCGGGCATGGGGATGAGGCCCAGAGAGGTAAAGAAATGGTCTGACACTTCAAACATCTTCCTTGGGGTCCAGCCCTGGGGAGAGAGCAGCCAGAGGACCTGGTGAGGGACAGCTGGGGAGCCTGGAGGTGCTGTGGGAAGGATGGGAGGCCAGGGACAACCTTGTTTCTCTGGGCAGAGGAGACCTTTTGGGGAACCTAGAGCTGGATCCAGCCCTTGGCATACCCAGGTCAGTAGAGAATATGGATGAGGCATGGAGCCTCATGCCATATTTTGGGCAGCACCCAGCACCTTTTGGCAACATGGGTGGTGGCAATGGCCAAAGGGTGCTGGGTCCCAAGGGGCTTCCCCAGAGCAGCCTGGAAAAGCACTGACCTGTTTTTTCATGGCTGGGGTGGCATCCACCTTGGTGGCATTTGGGAAAGGTATCACCAGGTCGAAAATGTTGGACCAAGACTGGGCCCACATGTTGCCTGGGAAGCACAGGAG